>NW_027657792.1:0-19501 GCF_964235325.1 Thermobia domestica | reverse complement strand
AAAGAAGATGGTAGAGGTGATGATGACTCATCTTAAGGTTTATAGAATCCACTAAGGATATATGTTCAACTGGCTGTATACATACTAGGCGTTTTTTCATTGAGTTCAGCGCTCAAAGCCAAGATGTATGTAAAATAATTATACTTTTTTCTCATCTCAGCAGGTCAAGTATATTCCTGCCTTATAACAGCTTGGCCATATAATAGCTTGCCTTATAATGACTTACCACTATTTCGACTACCTGAACATACAACTGTATCTTTAACGTTGCCCTGAACTGAAACACATCATCTTTGAGAACTCAATTTCGTACAATTTCTATATATTGAGCAGCTGTCAATTATATAAAAACTGGTCGTCTAGTTCCTGAGATTATTCAGGTAACTGTCATATACTAACGAATACAATAAATATCAAATGAACATCGGAAATGTTATTTTTATAAAACACATTCCTCATAAATTAAACCAATGCCTATATTGATCTATACATACACACACAAGTATGAGTTCTTCTGGCTTAAATCATGTTTGCTGATTTTGCTTGCTAGTTTCATTCGAAATATTATGTTCGTGGTTTCCTCCACCTTCTTCAATTACGCCCACATCATTAGGCCATTACTCATAATTACCACATCATTTATCACCTGCCACTTCTTCACACTATTGTGTTTATTGAAGGGTTATTACGGGTTGTACCCATACACAGCCAATACCAATTTTCAACACCACCTTACTCACTCATTCGTGCAGGAAATTAGAGTTCACACTTCTAGTGACAGAACACGAATTCTCCTTTAATTATCATTTATTTACGTTATCAAACCATCACTAAATACTAAGCAAAGGTGGATGATCAAATGTTATCCTAGATTTCGTCTAGAAATCGTGCATTTCAACTTTTTTTGTTACTGATCATTGTAAGCACACATGCTACGGACATTTTAAATCAGTTACGACATTACTAATATCATACAAAATGCCTTTCACATTCCTTTCCAAACGGCATCAACAACAATATTAAATTAGTTTTTCTCACATTACTAAATCTTTGTGGCAAAGTACTTGTATAGGGAGCTTTTATTCAAACACAAATTATAAATTAAAAAATGTTAAACATTTAAAATTTTATAATTTTCACTTATGTTTTTTCTTTGAATGCCTTCTTCGTCTGAGTTATTCTGGGATTTAAATCTTGTTTGTATCCATTATTGTTTCTCATTTACTTCCTAAATAACATAATTCTTGCATTATGTTATTTAGATGTCTTCCACCAACTGGTCTTCTATTTTGATCTGTATATTTCTTATTTCTTTTCTTGTGCATCTCATCCTAGAATTGCAGAACTAAAAGAAAACTATATAGGTTTCAAATATTTCTTTTTAACCTAATGCGAATTGCTTTTAAAGAAACCTAAGGCTATAATGCCGCAATATGTATTTGGGAAATTGCGATTGACACAAGTTTCGCGTCCCTTTCAGCAGCGATACTATACAAGACGTGAACCTACAGCTTAACGTGAGGTCTGAACCTCATAATCTTCCGCCAGGAACTGAATTCGGGTATCGCACAATATGTATTTGGAACTACTATTCAGTTAGCGAATCGACATGACACTGGAGATAAAAGAAAATAAGTTACTTCGTGTTCCCCAAATTAATCACGGAAAACTAGAACAGCTGCATCAATATTCGAAAGCAAACAAAACTGAGTTTGTATGCTCATCCAATCGAACAATACAGCAGCACATCACAATTTTTAGAAGCAACAGATTCAATTTATTGCCTAAAGCGTAAGTTTATCTTCGCAATACATGGCAGAAATAATGAATGACATCACACACGGGAAGTGCAAGACGATCTAAGCCATTTATAAAAGGCCAGCCAGGATGATCGCAATGAACCGAGCACTTTCACTAGCATGTCTGGATGGAACAGATCCGACTAACACACAGTCGTCATGCATGATATTTATGCACTCGACCGCCCGAAGCACCTCAGACCGGCTGTTCAGACGACAACTTTAATGAAGGAGACATGTGTAAGAAGGGCATTCATTCTCGGTGAGAGTACATAATAGCAGTGACAAATTCAATCAGTAATTTCTAACAGTTCGTGTTCAGAGTATTCAATGAGATGAAATCTCCTATGTAACGCCAATGGCATAAATTTCTGTACAGACCTTTAAAAAAGAAGACAAGTATATGATGTGTATTTTCTTGTATGAATCAATTGTTATACAATTTTACTTCCTAAATTAAAAAAGTTCAAGTTCCTTTTCTCAATCTCTTCTTAAAAACTTAAATAGAAACCTTTGTCAAGAAAAAAATAATTCGGTGTTTTTGATAACAAATAGAAGTACTCTTTTTCCGCACGAAAAGAGAAAGATTTAAAAAAATATACAATGTGTTTCAAAAGTATGAGAGTATAGACTAACTCTTATGAATAGATACAAAAAAAAATGGAAATAGAGGAAACCTGTTGAAAAAAGATGATTTTCAATCTAAAGCGATGGAGTTCTTTTTCAATCACACTAGCCATTTGGGCTCTATCTGGCAAGGTGCCTTATGTTAAATGAAAAGACGATGTTGCCAGTTCAGGTCAGGGATGCACCCACGGGGGAGGTCCACCGCCCCCCCCCCCCAAACTTCCTCCTTACATACATTTGTACACTCTCTATAAAACTATACTTTTTTAACAGGGAAATGGCTGATGGAGCATGAAAATTTGATCTTACACTTCATCTGTACTCTTTCTCTTATAAAAACAATCTAGTTCTATCATTTTTTCTGAGAATATTAGCTGGACCTGCGGTGCCTACTCAGCGCATCATTCTAATATGAACCATAGGTTTCCTTCCCATATCCTCACTATAGCTGTCCATATCACTTTACACCCACAAAGGAACAAGACTCGCAAAGGGAGTGAATTGCTATAGACAAACATATAAACGTACCATTTTAATGTATAAGTGTTGGGTTGAGTCTGTGACGAATTTCGGAAGTCACAGATGATGTCAAAATTTTTTCCCTCCTCCTCGTAAATCCATATCCGTTCGAGGACACCTCGTTGCGGCTCTTGAGACCTTTGAAATTAACAGCATGGAATAGGTTTTCCCAACACGTAATACGTTAAAGCAGCGTTTCCCAACCTTTTTCAACTTGCGGCACACTACGGGTGTAACATGGATTCTCGCGGCATACTTATAGATATTATTATTTGTAAATATAAAACACACTGGTATTGTCTCTTTGATTACTGATCTTCGAGAAGAAAGCTCGATCACTGGATTTTCCTCGTGGTAAATCACTATGCTTATTTTTCATTCTAATTTAAAAACAGAAAACAACTGCAGTGAAATGTTGGACTCAGGTTATTAAAAATACGCTTCCTTTTTCGAAAACTATCCACTAAATAACGAACAAACAAACAAATCTCTTTTACTTTTAAAACACAAATGTAGGTACCGGTAATTTGTCGAAAGGATTGAATGATATTTTAAATTTTCAAGTTACGAAATATTCTGCAATAATAAAGAAGCATTAATGGTCATAACAATTATGACAAATACTTTTTTCAAGATTAGAAATATACAGAACAGTAACCCGGTATCAAACTCAAAATTGTAGATTTATAGTAGAGGTTCATAGTCATGTGAAATACAAATATACATTTTCCCTTACGTTTTGCAATTTGACTGCTATAGAATTAATAATTTCGTTTTGATTTCCTTGCGGCACACTAGCGGCCCATTCACGGCACACCGGTTGGGAAACGCTGCGTTAAAGCAAAGCGCCTGCAATGTCTGTCAACCCGCTATACGAAACTCCTTTACTGGTTGCCTAACAAGGATATGAATCCTAGCTTCGCCCTAGCGAGAATGTTAATCTTATGGGCTCAAAGCGATCCATAAAATGTTGAACGGAACAATAACGGCATATTAAAAAAAATGAATTAGAACTGGCAGGGGTACACAAAATTTGAAATAGATCAGGAAAAACAGCTCGCTTCTGGAGTTTGTGGTTTCTGAGATCTCATTGTCAAAAGGACTTGGCCACAAACATATAAATGGAATTGACCACAAACACATCAACCTAGCATAGGTGGCAGTATTTTACAATTACTTATAACCTTTTCGGGTGCAGAATATTACCCATTCAATACTACACAGTTGCAGTGGCTGGTAATATTGGACCTTCCCTTCCAAATCTTGGACAATTTCCAAGAAACATTTCTGGTTGTTCCCTTGCGCCCTCATCATACCAATAATAGAGCATTGTTGGAAAACGAATTTGAAGTATTCAAGGTTACCCTCACATAACAATGTGCATGTTTTTTGTGCCATTTTTTTCGTTCCTTTAAGTTCTCTTCGAACACTGGTGAACTAGGAACTGTTGCTGTTTCATTTAATATGGGAAACCTTACCTGTGTGGAGCCCAAACGGCTGGTGCAATTACAAAAATTCCATAATTTTAGATTAAAAACCACCTATTTCCAACAACATTCCTTTCCTTCAATTTTTCTTATCTATAGTCATAACGGAGTTAGTCTGTGGCCCCTGACTTTTGATACACCCAATATAACTTAAAATATGCAAATTGAAGAAACTGAACGCATTTCACCTTAAAGAGCGTGATTTTTCTTCAAGGTAGAACAGTTTTCTTTCGATGTCACACATACTAACACTAGGTTATAAGTATCCCCTCGCTCGAGAACACACCTTTTCCCATTTAGTTGAATTTTAGGTTCTAAATAATATTTGGTCTAGGAATTAATTCGTGCGGGTGGACAAGAGATGGCGCAACGAACGGAGCGTCCCACAGTTCCGTGTATCCACACATGTGTTGCAAACCCCTATCATCGCGTATCGTTCGTAGTATAGGGCAGTGGATTAAAACGTCAACAACACCAGTTTGTAGTTAAGTGAACGTGGCGCAATTTGTGCCTGATAAAGTGTTTTTGCGGGGTGTCCTGCTGCATTAATTTAACATGCAGAAAAGTGCGACTGAAAGTCATCGTATTTTGGTGGAAGTGTATGGTGACCATGCTCTAGCTGAGCGAACGTGTCAGAAGTGGTTTGCACGGTTTAGAAGTGGTGATTTCGGCTTCGCAGACCAAGAGCGAGCTGGACAGCCAAAAAAATTTCAAGACGAAGAATTGACAGCATTGCTCGTGCAGGATTCGTGTCAAACGCAGGAACAACTTGCAGCAGCATTAGGTGTTGATCAAACAACAGTCTCCAAACGCTTGAAAGCCATGGGAATGATTCAAAAGATGTCACATTGGGTTCCACATGAATTGAAAGACAGAGACGTTGAAATACGAAAAACCATTTGCGAATTGCTGCTTCAACGACAGAGCAGAAAGGGATTTTTGCATCGAATTATTACGGGTGATGAGAAGTGGATCCATTACGAGAACCCTAAACGAAAAAAGGCCTGGGTGAAACCAGGTGAACCAGGTCCATCACAACCAAAACGAGATATTCACTGTGCAAAGGTTATGCTGTGCATATGGTGGGATATGAAAGGTGTGGTGTACTATGAGCTGCTGCAACCGGGTGAAACTATGAATGGAGAACGTTATCGACGACAATTAATGCGTTTGAAGCAAGCTCTGGCCAGAACACGACCAGAATGGGAGAACAGACATGATAAACTTATTGTTCAACATGATAACGCTCGCCCACATGTCGCAAAACCGGTCAAAACCTATTTAGAAAATGTCGGATGGGAAGTTTTACCCCACCCGCCGTATTCACCAGACGTTGCTCCTTCGGACTACTACTTGTTCGATTGCATGAACAACGATTTGATTGGACAGCGGTTTACTTCTTCAGAAGATATCGAAACATGGGTCTCTGACTGGATCGCTTCCAAGGATGAGGACTTCTTTCGCCACGGAATCCGTACATTGCCTGACAGATGGGAGAAAGTGGTGGCTAGCGATGGACAATATTTTTCTTAAGGTATTTATGTATTTTGTGTTTGTACTACAGCTTCAATGTGTGCGTACCAACCGCACGAATTAATTCCTAGACCAAATACAAATCAATCCACTACAGAGTACACGCCATATTACTGGAGACTAGCCATAGAATTCATGATACTTTGTGAACTTTGACATTATATTGCTTCGAAAATTAAGTAGCTTAATGAAATTTCGAAATGCAAGACTCCATCCCATGTCTTGGAAACAAGATTACCAGCAAAAACAAGGAACTTACGCAGCAGCCTCTTTTCTACTCTTCTATCCTTTTAGTTATTTCAAGCTCTAGTAAGGAATTCATAAATAACGACACCTAGTTATTACATAGAGTTGGTTCTGAAATGTTCTTTCTGCTAAAGTTTTTTGCTTTCTACTGAAAATAGAGAAAGAAACTTAGGGTAGTTAGTTTGGTTTAGAACTTTTAGAGAAGTGAAAAAATGAATTGGATTCGAATAGCGTTTCACTACAATATCAGTTACGAAATGAAAATTTATGTGAGGTTAACTTCCTATTCCCTTATTTTAAAAACGAACGATTCCTTCGTAAACTGCACAATTCGAATTCTCCACTTCGTGATGGCGTTATAGATTCAGTATTTAATAGAAAACTTGGTATGGACGCATTCAAAACTAGCTACCAATCTACAAAACAAAAGTTTAAAAAAAATGCAACTGATTTTTTTTTCTTTGTGTTGACTTTCATTATTGTTTGTAATATACAAAATGTACTTTTTAAAATTATTTTCCTATGTTGTCCAAAATGTTATACAAAACTTATCAAATGCTACACAAATTCAAATTTGCTTTGCAATTAGCAGAGCTTCAAAAATCCACTCGCCTGCTTGCCAGTGGCGAGTAAAGTCCAATAAATCAAAAAGTGCATTTTACTCCATGTCACTCTCTTTTTTATTATTATTATTATTATTATTATTATTATTATTATTATTATTATTATTATTATTATTTGTAAGAGACATGTTAATAAACAAAATAAAAAATGTATTGATATGTTTACTGTGTCGCAAAGTGATTTTTGTTTATTTGTATAACCACTGCGACTGCAAAATGGTCTGGCTAGTAGATTTTCTTGGCTGGCGAGTACTTGCAAGCAAGATTTTTCAAGCCTTCGCAATTTGCAATACAAAAACCACAATCTAAAACACGCTGATATATAAAGATACGCTAGTCATTACACAATATACTTCAATAATAGACATGGTATAAATATATATATGTAACACTACTTAAACTTGCTAGTTTCGGAGTAGCTGGTCTAGAAAGTAGCACGTGAGCGTCTTTGGTGTAAGGGGTCGATTTCTGGTAGGAAACAATTGAAATCTAAACTTACTTAGGTTATTATGGTGGTTTACCTTAAACCGTGGGCTCATATCTCATATAGCCTCGGTGCCAAAACGGGCACACACACGAGAAAGGTAGCATTTTAGTTTTAGGTTACTTTACAATCCGAGTATCCTTACGTGGTGCTATCAATCAGTTCCACATGACCCACAAAGTGTAATTACGTAATATGTTCATTAAAAAATGGTCGCCGTAAAGTGTGAGGAAGTCAATCCACACAATTTATCTTTAACAAATATGTATTCCTTCAAAGGACAACTGACTACGTTCAACAATATGAACGTATCAGCAAACTTTTATTTTCTTTAATTACAGCAATAACTAGGACTACTGAAACAATCTCATCAAAACATTCCCTTTTTTTCACAACTTTCTTTTATCACGAGTATATTGTGAGCAACTCACGATCTTTCTTTTATTGCAACCTGTCAATGCATGGAAGGCTGAATAGCCTCAGGCAACTTACGATATGAAGACAATACCAGCCTAGAAAATTAAAACTGTCTTTCCAATATCACACATTAAAAACTACAATAAAACAGTAGCAAAAAAGTTGTTTATTATAAATTATTATTTATAGCTGCTACTCTAGGTTGAGGAAATATTGCAGCTCACTAAATTTATTTACAATAATATTATGTAACAAATTACTACCATATAATACCTCCCAGGTGAAGATACACCAATACCGTGACGACTTCATAAATTGTTCTATATGGTAATTAAATCGTAAATTACATATGTCAAACACGACTCCTCCAATGAAAGCCCACCTACGTACTCTCAATGATACAATATTTCGGTATGTAGATTCCAAATTAATCACATTTTACATTATATTATATATATATTCACTTTTGCGTACTCCCCTAAGTGTATTATTTTTACAAATATTAGCACGGTCAATTCAAAATTGTAACTCCTCGAAACACGAGGAAAGATCAAAAAGTAAAACTACTCTTAGACCACCCAATTCTTCTTTCTTTCTTTCTTTCTTTCTTTCTGTCCCTTTGGTGGAATAAGTGTGATCAATGCCACAAAAGTGTCGCGTATTCTAGTGTTGTCTACAAAGGAAGATGTGTCAATGAGAAGTGGTCACATATTTGCTAAACGGAAAATTTTTACTGTAACTCTCAAAGAAATGGTTAAGTTCTCGTTGAATGAAGGACAGAAACTCCATCGCCAAACAGTGCAAGTTCATCAAACAAGACTAGGTTAATGCTACTATATGACCTTGTTCAAGTCGAACTAAAATCATTTCAACACTAGCGACTGTCACAAATATTGAGAAATAAATCGGAATGACCAGTGAATTCATATACAAACATTGACTTAAACGTATAAAATTTCGTACCACATACAATACTGTGTGTGAGGTATGAGACTTTTGCATCGTAAAGACTGTGTGCGATGCGTATCGAAAACCGGACAGATGTATAGAACTACCAGAAGATCTAATTATCCTTGGACCATTTAATATATAACGCAAAGGGCACGATTTTCTAGATGATGAGCACTGGATCTCTTTCTACACATCCGAAACAAAGAATTTTAATATGCAACTAACACATTCTCCCTTTCCGCCTCCCAAGAAATTCAGAAGTATCCGTTCTGCTCAAAAAGCATAATAAGATTATTTTTTTTTTCGCAAGAAAGAGAAAACAATAAAACACAGACCTGAGAAAATTACAAACAAAATACGTAAACAATTTATTTGAAGCTTAATACTGATAAATCTAAGCATGCACAGACTTATCTAGAAGGGTACAGTTTATTATTCTATTATGTTTTCACACTTCTCAAGTACAGGTGTTACGATCTTCCTCGCTTAATACGCAGTTTTGAGCAAATATATCACGGGCGAGTCTTGGGAGTTGCCACGTACCGGTACTGTAAAAGTTTATTTGTCATTTAATGTTCAGAACCACGGATTCAATACGTTCAATATACCTAAGTTAGAATAACGTGAAAACCACATTACATAGACTTTCTACAAAAATCTAATCCGAATCTCCTATACCCAAGTCGGAAATGTTAACCATTAAGCAATGAGGAAGCGCTTCCTATATAAGGTATCATGCCAACATTTGTCCAGTACACCACCACAATTTCAGTCCCAATTACGAGACGAAAATACTATTTTACAGTCTAACTAGACAACGTTTTATTCTTGCACACAGGCTTTAAATTTTAATCACAAGTTAAAATTCTACTAGGCATGATCCACCATAACTGAAGTACACACTGCCTTCCTACACATCTGCATGTTAAGTGGAAAGCAGACAGTCGAATGTAAATTACCACATTATAGTCTTTGCATATAGCTATTCATTAGAGCAGGTACCATCATGCATAAAATCTAAAACAAACTCATCCCAATCTATGAAATTCCTCACATTGTTTTCCGTTATCCATAATAAAAACAAACAACAACAGAGTTCTATTTTCACTTAATCACGTTGGAAACATGCTGTGCATAATATTTCACCTAAATGTATCATCTTAATATCTTACGATCTGGCAAGTTGCACATTTTAAAACGGACAGTTTTAATTGAAGTATCATAAATTTGCACAACAGCTGACACAACGATCACTGAATTACATCATTTAATGCACTTCAGTGATTCAAAGCTTAAGCAAAAATAAACTAAAAAACGAAAGCTTGTACTAAAAACATGTTCAGGGAATACAAATGAGAATGAACGTAATAACTACAAAAGTTTATTAGTTGTTGCAATACGTGCGCGAATTCTTGTTTTTCTTCATTATATAGTGTATGAACATACACACAAATACAGTATTCAAAATAAATTCGTTACAAGAAATGTATGTTGCGGGCCGCGGTGGCTCAGTGGTAGAGCGTTCACCTCTGGAGCTAGGGGTCTCGGGTTCAAACCCTGCTCCCGCCAAGTGAACTTTGTGGTGGACAAACACCGTGTGCGTGGGTTTTCTCGGGGTTCTCCCGTTTCCTCCCACTTTCTTCATTCCACCATTTCATTCATCTCTCATCATCACCGTTTCCTTTAGCCTAGCCGGCATAACCGTGGGACGTAAAACTCAAAATTTCATTTCATTTCAAGAAATGTATGTTTATATATATATGGTGTCTCAAAAGATGGTTTATATATATGGTCCCCTGACATATGGTAACTCCATCCCATAGGAAAAACCATCTCCAAATGTGATGCTTTCACTCTAAAGTGAAGGATATATATATATAATCGGACGAGCCGTACATTCTTTATTCGCCCAATATTAAATGAAAATGCAACGTTGTTATTTACCTGGACCCACAATATAAGTGAATAAAGTTACTGTCTTTTACACTAACGTGTTGATGGCCAGCCACCATTTTAAACATGCCCCCACTTCACCATATTCTTACAAAATTTATATTGCTAGTCTCCCATTCGTACTTTAAAAAGCTATGCCAGTCTTCCTGAGTAATTGAATATGAGTCAAAATATTAATTAGTGATACTTTCAACAAGTTAGTTCCGTTTCACATTCAGAAATTACGGTAAATTTCCGTACTATGATGATTCAATAATGGTATTGAAAACCACCGAGTTGACAGCACATTTCTTGATCGTATACTATGCGGCCACCCAGTTGTTCATCACTAAGATAAAATGAAATAAAATCTTTTAATACAATGTCCCACAGTAATGTTCTTCAGACTAAGGAAGAAGGATGATTAAAGTAGAATGAGAATGTGGGAGAACACGGGAATGCCTAGAGAAAACCCACGAGCACGATGTCCACACTTACTTGGCCGGGGATCGCACCAGAGGTAAGAGCTCTACCACTGACCCACCGTGCTATCTACCATCACCAAGGAGTTGGGTTAGTTTCCAGATATCGAAATATTAGGATGCAAGTTATGACAGTGTATTGCATTCTTTATAGAATAAGCTATATGGGTCAATATATGCTTTACTACGTTCATAAACAAGAGAAGTAAGTGAAATTAGAAACTTAAATTAGCCAAACGATAATATACACGTAATACAGTAGTCTTTCAATAATCCGAGTATCGGTAATCCGACGTAATCCGCAAAACTTAACTGCCGTTCTGGCATAGTTCAAAACTTAATAGAGTAGATAATTAAAATTACACATTAATTAACTTTAGACTAAGACTTAACTGTGAAAAATTTCAAGCTTCTATGTCTGTTTTTTGATACTGAAATGAAACGACTGATTTCACTGTAAAGATGCCTAATAAAGTACCTAACAAAATGTTTGTCTACATATTGTGGAAAATATGTCGATATTCATCGCCAGTTTAATGTTTGTGGGGACTGCCTTTGCTGATTGTACTGTGCGGAAATGAATTTATGGGAAGAGGCTCAACTAAACATCTGTCAAGGTTCGGAAGTCCAATTTGTGTACCACCGCAGAAAACGTTGCTCCTGTTTAGGTTCTTGTCATAAAGAGCATATGGCCACATTGAAAATATCTAACCTTACAGGACTCTCATTGCATCCTGGAAAGAATTTTAACAAATCACCTGAAATTGTTCACGGTTGGTTTATGTTAGGCCACCTCGACAGTAGGACGAAGATATCTCCCGGACAGGAAGGCTTTGATAAAAACATCGACCCGGTCCCTCATCTATTATACTCCCAAAAACTATCTCCCAGTGTCCTATCTGTTTTCAAAATTGGAATCTCACGTTGCAGTGTCTAAAACATATCCCTCAAAAATACTTTTCAGGTGCTTTTCATAGTACGGTACAAAGATTGCAATGTTGTGTACATGTAGACAAGAATTGTGTTGAAATATAACTCGAAAATTGAAAACTGGGATAAAGATACGTAATTTTGGTATGCACTTCATATCCCAAGCCATTCAAAGTAGAGGCACAACCGCTAACAAACAGCGTTCCGTTTCTGGCGTGCATTTAAAGTCAACTACAATATTGTATGTTGTAGTTCTAACATTAATGAGGAATTTCGCGTATAGTAAGCATGCCTCCTTTTTGACCGTTCATATTGAGTTCTGAAGGTTTGTAAGAAATCTGTTTGCTTATTGTTTTTATTATTACAGTAAATTATAATCTAAGTATGTGACCGAAAAAATAATGGAAAATAAAATGTTTATACATGAACAATGAGGCTAATTGCTGCAAATGTAGTGTTGGTCAGTTACAATAATCTGATTTCATTAACATTGTTACGACAGCGGTACCTCAGTGATAGACAGCATCGCGTTCATGGGTTTACTCGAGATTCTTCAGTTCCCCACTAACATTCACATTCCACGAATTCTTTCATACAGAGTTCTCACTTGAATTAATTATCCGTCTCCTTTAGCCTACAAAAGTTATATTCCTGTCATTAAGCCGTTCGACATCAACTGATTCTCAAACTGATAACGAAACAATTTGACTTGCGGCACTATATCTAACAAAACATAACAGATCATTTTATAAAGGGGTTCTGATGCACGTATCTGACTGACAAAATATGTCAACTTTCAAGGTAAGAAGAATATTACATGTAGTTTCTCGTAGCTGGGCCAAAGGAAAATGTCACTTACTATATTCTTTGATCTGAAAGGTTACCACGTTCTATAAACCAGTCTGGATTGTAGTAATCTTGAAGTAATACAAAAAAGAACTTCATGAAACACTTGGCGGTACGCCAGCAACATTATTGGCATCATTACTCATTACTTACAACTTTCAACGTGTGCCTGATACTCTTCACGCTTCGTCGCGATTTGGGATTACTCTTTGTAAGATCTAGTCTATAATCCCTCCTTCAACTTACATATATACAAAAAATCTGTACATTGGAAACTCTCTCTACCGCCTTGTTAGGCGGGAAGATGAGCTGGGAGGCGTCTTGTAAAAGCGTCACGATCATACAAGGAATCCTGAGGACTATTGACCAACTCTTGCAAATCGCACACTGGCAAACGTCCTTGTCAATCAACGACTAATATTCACACGATCTATTCATTATATCATCACGGCGTAACCATAACTGCATTACGAACCATCAGTGAATTATCTTTCGGTACTCGCAAGAATTAAGCAATTATTGTCTTCTGCAATTCCATAACCAGTTCCTCTCATCAAGGAATCTTGTTTGAGAGAGTTTATAATTATCAGGCAAGTGAAGGAAACAAAATTATAGAGTGAACACTGTTATGATGATAATGGTTTTCTTGTACAGCGTAGCTAAAGTTTAAACTTCAATACAGTGTTTCGTCAATTTTTATTTGCCAATGTACGAAATTCACTACAAAATATTCTAATACTTACGAAACGCATCAGGTAAAGTGGCAGTCTCGAATTTGACAGGATAGTAATGGTCAAACAATATTATCACACTTAGGAAATGTTGTGATGGAGCCTTATTCCGATTTATGCATTAACGCAGCTGATCTGACACACCATAAAATGGTTCATGACCGATTGGATAGTCGGGAGTAAAAAAGTAAAGAAATCCAGGACTGTACGATTTTTTACTCAATTATCACAGACACTGAAACAAAGCTATTTTTTAAAGTGTCTTAACATAGTATTTCACATTAATAAATCACTGCACGGTAGGAATTACAAAAATGCTTATGAGCAGTCTTCATCAAGCTCGGCATTGTTAAATACGATAATGGCTTAAGTTAACATCCAGATCACTTCACTTTTTTTACCTACCTTTTTGTTCCAAATGTGTAATCGCAGGCAGTGGCGTATGCAGCAGGGGTTTCGGGATTTAAACTCCCCCACTTGAGGGAAACATGAAAAAAATAAACATTTACTATATATATATATATATATATATATATATATATATATATATATATATATATATATATATATATATATATATATATATATATATATATATATATAATTAAACTTCTCTCTTGACGGCAATTCTGCGTACAGAACTGATCGCAGATAGCGGACAAATCTTTCATTCATGAATAAAATTGTAAATCAGAAATTTCAAGGAAAGAAACTAATCTAGTTTACTGGTTAAAATGTATTAACGTCATTGATTAAGAGTTTGGAAGTTTAAAAAATCGGGCAATAGGGGTTACTGTGATGGTCACTTTAGCTGAGTGGTCGAGTTCTGGAACCTCAAACTGTAAGTTACATCCCGTGTAACGTTCTATAGATTGGTGATCAAGCAGCACACACAATGTACATTGGTTTTCTCGATATGACCTACTTTTTCGTTCCAAATCAATTTAATTTCCGAATTACCTTCCGATTATCTTGCAAGGCTTAAAAACTAGAGAATATAAAAACCAATTCATGCAAGGTTCTTTCATTACACCTAATATATATTATCCTGGTTTCTGCATTATCCTTACTATTTTTATTGCATTTTATTGCAGAAAGGAAGCGATTTATTAGTGTAAAAAGGTCACTAAACAAGTAAATGAATTTATCATCTAAGTAGAAACAACTTCTGCCAAGCCAACAAGCGTCTGACAAATACCGTCTTCTGATGCCGTTCATCTTCCCACATACAAAACAGAATTTATTCAGTGCGCAAGACCCGTTCTTGGAGTAACGTTACACCTTGCTCAAGAAGAAATTATATAATCCATGGAGGCAAGATTCTTAACTTTAGAATTTCACATAAATCAAAACTAGTACGTGCGTATCTGCAAAAAGACGACACGCATATTATACCCTATCTTTAAGAACGACTACCAAGAGCAAACTCGAGAGCCCTTGCACAAATAACCTGCTTCTTCGAAAGGTCAAAGACCATGTTTACCTCCAACACGTCCTCTTCTCAATGAA
Source organism: Thermobia domestica (assembly GCF_964235325.1). Classification (NCBI taxonomy): domain Eukaryota; kingdom Metazoa; phylum Arthropoda; class Insecta; order Zygentoma; family Lepismatidae; genus Thermobia; species Thermobia domestica. Next base: position 4,385 of record NW_027657792.1, on the reverse strand, counting down.
TATAATAAACTGGTACTTGATTTTTTAGAATTACATGTACAATATGTTGACAATATTTATTTTGTATTCCTTCTCAGCACGAATTTGTTTGCTCCTCATTTGCGAGGAGCTGCCTATTGAAACAATATTATTTTTCAACAAGGAAATAATTATATATGATAATTAAACTGAAATTCAGCATAATATGACCCATGACAAACACTTTACCATTTTATATCGTAAAGGTTAGATCCACCAATATTGTAACAGAATGCTTGAGCGTTTGGCCGTAGAAATTCAAATTCCGACTAGCAATTATGAAATGAAATTAAATCTTTGAGTTTTACGTACCACGGTTATGCCGGTTAGGCTAAAGGAGACGGTGATGATGAGAGATGAATGAAATGGTGGAATGAAGAAAGTGGGAGGAAACGGGAGAACCCCGAGAAAACCCACGCACACGGTGTTTGTCCACCACAAGGTTCACTTGGCGGGAGCAGGGTTTGAACCCGAGACCCCAAGCACCAGAGGTGAACGCTCTACCACTGAGCCACCGCGGCCCGACTAGCGATTATTTCACAGCCTTGTTTTTATTACAAGTAAAACTTTAGTCCGTGGAAAGAAGGATGTGGATTATGGGGGGGGCTGAGTTGATGGCTATGGGTTTTGGTAAGTCAGAGTGGGTGGTGGGTCGAAGTGGAAAATGAACTCCTTCCTGGCTAAGCGGTCAGCGTACACACCTTTGGCGTGGGAGACCTGAGTTCGATTCCCGGCGGGAGCTCATGTGGTTCGGACTCCACGTTAATCAGTAGGTCCCGTCTCATATTGCTTACCTGCTGAAAGGGACGTTAAACACAAGATCAAATCAAGTCAAATCAAAGTCGATCTTGGTGGGCGGTAGGTCAAGTTTGCATTGACCCATGCCATCTCTGATTCGTTGTTCTCGTCCCTTTTAGAAAATATTCCGTGTTGCTGACTGTAAATACGAAGCTAAGAATCAATTAGATCTGACACAGACCTTCCAGAATAGTTCAAATATTTTCACTGCATTAGGTTAAACATCTAGAGAAAGAAAAACTAAGCAGGGTTATTATGAATAACGAAACCAGCACGCGTAAATGGATTCTACTGAGTTTCGGTTTCTGAGAAAACCGATTTTGGTACCGGAACTAACACCAACACTCAAGTGGAAACGAAATTACAGAGGAAAGAGAGAGAGAGAGAGAGATTTCGTAAGAAAACCGCTGTAGGTGGTTCTCTCATATAAAGATTTCACAGTTGCTCGTCATCATTTGTAGCTTGAAATGGTCTTGAGCTAACGAATGCCGCAAATTATGTCAAAATGTATTTCGGTTCTCTTCTTGTAATTCACCGAATTATTGTTTTCGGTTCTCTTACTTAGGCACGCCGAATTACGCGTTTCGGTTAAGTAAACAAAACCGATATTTCGAAATGGATTTCAGTTATTTTACCGAAGCACGCCAATCACTTAAAAAAAAAATCAAATCCACCTATTTTCATATTAAACAATAATTTCCATACTTGTCTTACAGAAGCTTCATAAAATAATCCGTACGTATAATTGCACCAAACGTAGGTGTATATATTCTACACTTTTTCTTAGTACCATATGTACTAAAAACGTGTTATGGATGAGAGAGCGTATTTACAAATAATGTGGGTCTAGTTTGTTTTGATAAGACTGAAAAAGAAAAAAAAAACAGCATCGTAATGGAGTCACCACATTAAAAAAGAAAAAAGCTAGCTCTAAAGACGGCAAAAGAATGTCAAGATGTAGCAAATGTAATATTCTTACATCTTCTTCTAATGACTATTGAATTTATGATCTTCGTATCTTTCCCCTCCCTCGCCCCTTTATCTGTAACTGAAGTACATATTGAGTAATCTCTCCTCAAGAGGTATCATCCACCCTCGTATATGTCATAAACAAGTCACGTGAATGAGTTTCGCTCTACTTTCTATTTTTATCTAATTTTAATATTACAGTCGTACAACTACATTGTAAATTAAGTTTCGTATTCATATCAGCCTTCTATGAACACACGTATTCACTTACACAACAACATCTGAAAGATGTCATCTTTTATGCAGAATTTTAAAATTTAGTTTAAGAATGCACGATTAGGGAAAAAGAGGAAGTTATGCAGGCACGACCTATAAAAGTGGAGAAAAAACTACTTTTGATTACACGTGATTTGTAAGGGAAGCCACGTCGATAAAAGTTAATTTTATTCTCGCTTGAAATTAATGCAAATTATACTAACACTACTTAACTACTACTACTAATAATAATTAGAATAATAATATTATTTTTATTTCAATGTTATGATCAGTCATAAGGCAAAAATGCAGTACTTTTGGGGGATTGCCCTCCTAAAGTCCCAAATGACGCCCTCTTCTCTATAATCTTTACACCTAGGAAAGATTAAAGAATAATCCCGAAATGAAATGAAAGTGAAAAATTTCAGTTTAACGTTCCACAATTATGCCTCCAAGGCTGAGAGAGAGGATGAGTACGGTAAGTGAATGATTATGGAAGAATTAGCGGAATGAGAATGTGGAAGGAAACGGGAGTACCCCGACAAAACCCCACGGACACGACGTTATCCATCACAAACTTAATTGGTTGGGGATCTAACTAGAAATTCCACGCCAAAGAGGTAAGTGCTCAACCACTGAGCCACCATGCCTCCCTTTAAAGAATAATCTTGTTTTTCTAATAAATGTATGTTCACAAATAACGTCAAAGACAGTACATCACAGCGCCCAGTGTAGAAACCTTATCGAAATCGGAACCATGAAATAAATTCATAAGACAAGACAATTTATGTACTAGTCGAAGTGAGCTAACGAACGAACGAATAAATAAATAAATAAATAATATTCAGACTTCAAAGTGCCCCGCGCTTTCTTTTAATTGAGAAATTTCACAGCTTTTCGGTTATTATGTTATAGCATCTAACTACAAATTCCTAATTATAAGGCTATAGCAGTACTACAAGGTTATTCATTTAGTGGTAACTAGCAGAATGCCCGTTCTTCGCACAAGGAAAATAGTTTTATTTTGGACACAAGGGCACGAAAACTGTAACCAATCAACTTAGGAACACCAAAAACTATGAATATCGGTTATTTTCAATTATTTTTACATGTGATCCCCCTTAGGAGTACTAGTGGGGTTCAATTTGGATTTAAACAGGATCGGAAGTGTCAATGCTCTTCTCAGTAACCCCGAAAACTATGGATTCGACACTAATATCAGCCATTTTTGATCATTTTATACATCTCCCCCTCTCCCTCCCGTAAGTCACACGTTCAAAGTGAAATGACAAAAACCATACTAGCTCAAACCTCATTTATGTGGAAAATTTGATCGAGATTGGTCGGGTGGTTCAAAAGTTATTAGGTCACCAACACAGCCACTTTCATTTTTATATATAAGTAACTAATTACAGAACAAATTGTTGTTTCGTTACTTGTGTTGTCCAAACATTCAATAGTTCAAGTATTTAGGGATATTTGAACAATAAACAAGGAAATATGAGTACTCTTAAAGGAAGAAGAATTTTTATTTGTTTGAAGTACAACAATCCTTTCAGCACTACATATTGTCCCTTCGGGTATCGAACACGATTCTTCCGTACCAAAGTCGAAAGCGTCAATGATTTAGCCACGATGCAACTCTAAAATAGTAATTTCGAACTAGATGCTCTGTGACGTTACAGTGTGATGCTCCTATTTTTAGTAAACCATAGAGAGAATGAGAAGAAGGAAAAAATCTGGCGTTGAAAATAGCAGTGGTATCAGACAAACAAGAACATAGATAGTGTACAAAATATGCTACTCGTAGATCAATTATAACCAGTACATCTTCAACACTTGTTTTCATTCATTCCCCTACCCCCATAACTTCAACCCACTGCTCCATCTGTTTCTCCCAGTTTATACTCCGATCGTAAAACCCTGATCCTAACGTCATACATCGGCCAGTTGGAAATGGTTGCTCTTTGTTGTGTAACGAGATATAGGCATTTCGTTATAATAATTACAATGTTCAACTCATATTCATCTTCTGGTCTCGTTTCCTTTCGTTCGAGTTTTTTTTTTTTTTTTAAAGAAAAAAAATACTTTAAATACGTGTCTAATTATTTTAAATGAGAAGCCCATAAGCAAATTTCATGTCTCTAACGATCGGAAACTCCGAGATACAGAAACTTAAATATGATAACTGCCAGCCGTTACTCCTCTCTTCCTCGTCATTTTTTAAATCATTCGTTAGTGGTATCTTGCGTTACAAATCCTATACACCAGCGTTTCCCAACCTTTCTCAACTTGCGGCACACTGAATTCTCGCGGCTAGTGTTGTAAATAGAAAAAAAAAAACG
>NW_027657791.1:0-19503 GCF_964235325.1 Thermobia domestica | reverse complement strand
AGGGGGTAAAAGCCCGAACAGAAAATTTTGAAAGTTGACACCTGAAAGACAAGAAAAAGTAAACCGAAGTGAATGAAATTGTGCATAGATATTGTAGACGTAAAATGATGGAATACGGGTTTCGTATTTTCCTGAAAAAACGGTTAGGTGGGGCACGGACTCCTCCAAACCTTTGATCATAAAATATCAAAAGTGCTAATAACAGCATGCCAGAAGTGCCAAAATTTACATGAAGAATTGGAACGAATCTTCGTGTTAGGGCAATAAGGAGAAAATAAATAAATACGGCTTTTTTATTTCCTGCGAAAAAAAACGGTTTTAAGGGGCAAAAGGTCCCACCCAGAATTTTGAAATTTGACGCCCGAAAGTTAAGAAGAAATGGACCGAACTGAATGAAATTGTTCACAAATGTTGTAGAGGTAAGATGAGGAAATACGTGTTTTGTATTTTCCTTTTAAAAAATACTGTTGAATGGACCGAGGCTTGAGTGTCTGAAAGAGTGGACAAATCGAATGAAATTTTCTGTAGATATTGGATATGAAAAATAAAGCATCTCGTGTTTCACAAGTGTCTCCATCAGATTTTTTTTTCAAATATGGCAGATCAACAACAAGCACAAACAGAATAGCGTATTTTATAGTATTTCACGAGGCAACTTTAACCCTTACAATGTTTTTCCGCATAAACAAAAACACGTGCCAATTAATTTCCTGTTTGCTTTTGATGTGCCAAAATTGATAGGAACATCTTATAAACACGAAGCTCCTTATTTTACATACAGTCTGTACAATATCTACAAACAATTTCATTTGCTTGCGTCCACTCCTTCCTGCACTTTTACAATAATATTTACTTTTTGTCGGAGGGACTTTAGGCCCCAACAGTTTTTTTTTTTTTTTTTGTACAAATTACGCACATTTCATTTATTGTTTTGCAAACTGTCCTTATACGAAGTTTTGTTGCAATTTTCCATACTCTTTAGGAACTTCTGACGTATACTTATTTTAACTTTTGATATTTCGTAATCACCAGCTTAGAAGGTCCGAGTACCACTAAACCGCTTTTCTTTTCAGGAAAATACGAAACACAGTTATCTTAATTTACGTCTAGAATATTTGCGTACGATTTTATTCACTTCAGTGCATTTCTTCTTGCCTTTGTGGCCTCAAATTTCAAACGTTTTGGTTGGGAATAGTGCCCCTAAAGCATTTCTTCGCAGAAAATAAACCCGTATTCGTTTGTTTATAACGGATTGTCGCTACGCAATGTGTCGTTCCAATTCTGCATGTCCTTTAAGCACATCTGACATACTGTTATTAGCAGTTTTGATATTTCACGATCAAAGGTTTGGAGGTGTCTGTGTCCCACCCAAACGTTTTTCTTTTTTTTTTTCAGGAAAATACAAAACCCGTATTCTCTCAATTTTCGTCTACAATATCTGTGCACAATTTCATTTATTTTGGTTCACTTCTTCTTGCCTTTCGGGCGTCAACTTCCAAATTTTGGATGGGGCTTTTGTCCCCTAAAACCATTTTCCCGCAGAAATTTAACACAGGTATTCGTTTAGTTTTTGCGTATTGTTCATACACAAAGTGTCGTGAGAATTCTTCGTCCTTTACACACATCTGACATATTGTTACTAGCACTTTTGAAATATCAAGATCAAAGGTTTGGAGGGGTCTGTGCCCCACCTAACCGTTTTTTCTAGGAAAATGCAAAACACGTATTCCTTCATTTTACGTCTGCCATATCTGTGCACAATTTCGTTCACTTAGGTCCACTTGTTTTTGCCTTTCGGGCGTCAAGTTTCAAAATTTTGAGTGCGGGCTTTTGCCACCTAAAACCGTTTTTCCGCAGAAAAAAAAACATGTGTTCGTTCATTTTATGTGTAGTTTCTACCTGTCAAATTTTATCAAAATCGGAATGTTACATTTGGGAAGTTTTACTTGTACGAATATACCTAATGTCATTGATACCAGGTGGAATTAAAGGACACTTTTAAATGGGATTACAATTTCGTTTCCTTTCTGATTATCTCAGTGGAAGAGCCTTCACTTTTGGTACATGGGGTCCCGGGTTTAAACCCTGCTCCCGCCAAGTGAACTTTGTGGTGGACAAACACCGTGTGCGTGTGTTTTCTCGGGGTTCTCCCGTTTCCTCCCACTTTCTTCATTCCACCATTTCATTCATTTCTCATAATCACCGTCTCCTTTAGCCTAACCGGCATACCGCGGGACGTTACACTTAAAGATTTCATTTCATTTTTTCTTTCTGATTATAACATTATTGTATTAGAACGATACACTCTTTGCCGTTTGCTATTTTTGTTATGTGATATACATAGCAGACAGTTTTCCTTACATGTCTCTAGAAAATATTTTTTTGATTTCGTTTGTGTTACACTGCAGTTTGACCGGTTCATAAATGAAAAGTAAGAAACGTTTAAGAGAAATACAGAACTGATGCATTGTTATTATTATTAATATTATTACTATTATTATTATTGCTTTTTGTATTATTATTGTTATTATTATTATTATTATTATTATTATTATTATTATTATTATTATTATTATTATTATTATTATTAAAATTTTTAAAACATTAGAATTACGTGCTTACGAGGATTCGTGTTGGGCCCCCTCCGAAAAGAAAAGCTGGATACGTACTGCACTGAATGATAGACGTATGACTCATGGACGGTATAGACGGTCGTGCTAGGCGATCGAGGTCGGAGCATCAAAAACAGAATAAGACCCCAATCTGCAGTTCTTCTTGCCGATTGATGCTGCTTTTTACCTGCTATGATATGTGGAATAAACGAAGATGGAGATCATTGCGTATTGGTGTTTCATGCACCTAAACCTGTAAAATATTTGTGCCGAAAATATCTATAACTCACTAGCTAAATTTGTGGGTATGATCGGACATCTTGCATATAAAGTTTAGTCTTATAAAGAATATATATAGCATGCTAAAAACCTAAAGACCAAATTCAATAATTTTCTATAGTTTTCTAATAACGATAAACTTGTTTATTTCATCACAATAAATCACGTTTGATACTAAGATGTATGTTTCTGTCTATATCTATATTTCATATTTTGATTGGAGACAAATTTGTTTCTTTTCCTTTCAAGAAAAGAGGATGAGAAAAGAACCTATACAACACAAACTGAACGCAATCGGTATTACTAATAGTACACTAATTCTAAATAAATACGTCATAAGAGGAAACAAAAAGTTATTTCATTATTATATTGTTTCAGTTCTTATTAACATAAAAATTATACACTTCTATAATGTTTTGTAAAAAAATGAACGGGATCGGATGAGATTTGATCTGGTGACAAAACAGTATGAGAATTACTAGTCCGCCACTCTACCCACTTGACCACACAGACTATCTTCAGTTCCCTGTCTTTTTCTTAACAGATAAATGCTCATAGCTATAGAGCATGTCACTTCCAAACTTAAGACAACAGTTTTTCTCCCTTTGTTTCTATATTTCCGTATAACATCTTGGTTAAAGAAGCTAATTTATATTTGGCAGACAATTTACAACCTAGATTTAAGCCAATAAATGCAATATTTTACTCCACTTTTCTGTTCCTATATTCAACTCTCCCCCTACCAATTATGTTATTCCCTCTGCAATCGTGCTGTGCTACTGCAAAAAATCCCTCGAAAACATTATTGCCAGTATACACAAAACCGAACATAATTTTGTTTTTGCTTATATTTTTATTGAAAATATCTTCTTAGATGGGTTGCTTTCTATTATCTCCACTTACTAATAACTGAATTTTACCCATAAACATAAGGGAAATGGAGTAATTGCGAAAAATCGTGAGTTATCCTCTAGCGACCCCGTGTAGCATATACTCTACATCAGTTAGTTCTCCCTCCGCTTGCTGCCGTCAATCGAATTTTACTCAACCTGCTGTAGCATCAAGCATACACATGTCAGAAAGCAATTGTCGTGTGTTTTTGCTTCTGTGCTTACACTGTAGGTGTATGTCGTTTTTCTTATAAGTGGGTACGACGCATTTGTGCTATCTTGAGAAACATAGATAAGTTTCTTTTCAGTTTATAGGTATAATTGATTATTCGTGTTTATTGTACGTAAGAAACACAAACGTAATGATGTAATATTCGATGTGTTGAATCTTTATAAAAACACGCATGTATTACTGTGATATTTTGATTGTAGCGTATGTGCTACAAAGGGATTTTGCCCTGTAATTTAGCCACGTGACTTGTCGAGCGTATGTTTTGTTTTCCTTACGAATTCCGGCAGTGGCGTATCAGCGGAAGCCTCCGTGGAGTGCATATCCTTCCTGAAGTTTTTGACGTTTATAAAATTTAGTATACTTTCAGGAATAAAAGATGATCCTTTCAAATGCTTTTCCCACTCCATGCTGTTTTTGAGCCCTCAGGTTAGCTTCGACCTCCCCCTTCATTCTCGAAACGTATGACTGCCTATAAGTTTCGTTCTGTAATGGGATTCTACCAATTGAAAAATCGTATTCATATAAATTAGTGTTATGGTACTTTGAAAGATCACGTCCCACATGGTATCTAGATAATACATTTTTACATCACTTGGGATATTGTAACCATTTTAATATTATTTCTAGGATTATTAAATAAAAAAATAAGAGACTTTATTGAGTCTCTTGATTCAAATAGCTCAGATATTGAAGAGTCACCGTCGGATGACGATTTAGCTTACGAACCGTCAGATATAAACTCTGAAACATCTAATGAAGATGAATAAGTACAAAGGCATGCAATTCAGAGCTGCGGGGATGCACCGAAACGCCCAAAAAAATGGCACCATCGTCAGAAGTAAGTTGAATAGACTGAATGGTAGTACCAAAATCTCACGTAACACAGCATGTTATTTAATACTAAAAGAATGAAATTTCTAGTTTCAAGGATCGACAAGGCACAGGAAATGATACACCTAGGACTTCAGGCTCTGCTTTTGTTGATGCAATGGGAACTTCAGATTCTGGTAGCGTAAATACTCCGATTGAATACTATAGATAAAAGAGTTTTGAAACCATGCTTGAATATTCTTATGTAAGATCAGTGACAGTTTCTAGAAAAATTATAAACACAACAGCAGAAAAAAATAAAAAATTCTGGGGCCGCGGTAACTCAATGGTAGAGCGTTCATCTCTAGTGTATGGGGTCCTTGATTTGATCCCAGCTCGCGCCAAGTGAACTTTGTGCTGAACAAACACGGTGTTTTCCTCATGGAGCCCCCGTTTTCTCCTACTTTCCTCATTCCACTATTTCATTCGTTTTTCATCATCGCCGTCTCCTTTAGCCTAGCCTGCACAACCGTGGGACGTAAAACTAAAAGATTTCATTTCATTGCATTTTTTAAAAATTCTGGCGTGTTAGCAAGATTGATTTATTAATTGGATTCGGACGTGCTGGAAAAGTAAAACAGAAGAAGGAAAAGGAGAGTCATTACGGAAAGTAAGACCGTATTTTCAGAAAATAAGAGATGTTTGTATTCAAAATCCCAGTAAACGAAATCCCAGCTTTGATGAACAAATGATATTGCAGGGAATCTGAAAATTTGACAATAAGTTAAAGTAAAATCCAATCAAACAGAAATGAAGAACTTCATAGTATTCTTACCAAATGGCATTACTCTCGATTTTCATTTGTGTAATGGTTTTGTTGGATTGTGTGGAAAAAGTAACCATAATGAATTTACTTATAGATGCAAGAATAGCCACAATTAAGTTTCATTAAGGATTGTTAACATTTTAGTATTAACAAGGAATCTATATTTTATTTTTATTTTGTTAAAGGTAATAAAATGTATTTTTCTACTAATAGCCATGTTTGATTTATATATAGCACTGGCTCAATCCGCAGTTGGCTAAATTTCTCATTTAGTTAGAAAGTCGTGCACCAATATCTACTACACTACCTACTTTCTATGTGGTATCTTATTCTCGTATAAACCCATTGTAGCATATATGCTACACCCCTCCCCCACCCCATAAAAAGGAATAAAGTAAAAAATCCACAAAAATGTTATTTTTTGAGGTCCCCTAAATAGAGGAACTGATTTACCATGTTTCACAAAACGTCCACTATTTGATGGGTCGCTAGAGGTTATAGTGTACGCGCAATTTTTCTTGCGCATGGGAATACATAAGTGCAGTGTCTTAATGTAGTTTTATACGTATTTGGAAAGATAAATTATACTTCTTTTCTTTTTCTCCAAATTTGAATAAATCGGAACATTACATTTATATCAACTAGTAGAATATAACGGAGAATTTTCATTAGCGCAGCGACCGAACTGACTCTGTCATTTTTTCATTAGATGATAACAACCAATTAAAACTATAGTTCCTTTTAGTTATTTTTGAATTCTTGTAATACATTGGAATAAACTGATAATAATCATTGTCACAGTCATCCACAATAATTAAACCGTACTTCTGAATGAAGTTTTATACATATATCGTCTCTTATAAGTTACCAGTGTAATTTTGGTTTAGAGAATATGACTGACATATTCTGGCACCCAGGATGTCGCACTGATACACTAGCAAACTTTGAGGAAGTGTTGCTGTATATGAAAGAATATTACAGTTTGCTTCGTTTATGTCAGTTTCGATGAAATGCGAAACACAGACCCTTCCGGCGTAATGCCTCAATTACATATATATATTTGCAGCTTATGTTATTTCATTTAGAGAATATATCACATAATCCTACTTTCGTTTCGTACAAATTATTTTTGCAATTCAGTCATTTAGTTTTGCAAAATATTCAGTTTCAACTTATTCCGCAAAATGTTGATTAACTTTATGGGATATCCCAATCAGAGATCATTAAACAATGCTAAAAGTAATAATGGTAAAACTATAGATTTAATATTGACCAATTTTGAAACTATCTTTGTTGTCAGGGAAGAATATTTTCTGGTGATGGAAAGCTCTCACCACCCTGCACTTGACATAACAGTGAACCTTAATCATAGAATTAAAAATAAACTAAGTGCATCTGTAAGATATAATTCTAAAAAGGCCAATTATGACTTGCTAAACAGAGAATTTCCTAATATAAACTAGAATTTCCTCAATAGGTACCAAGATATCAACGAGGCAACTGAGAGTTTTATAATATATTTTACATGATTTCTGATAAATGTATTCCTTGTGTAAAATAACCTAATGTAAAATATCTCTGTTGGTTTTCGCCTAAGATTATCAAAATGATCAACATCAAAGGAATGTATTACCGCAAACTTAAAAGAATTAAAGGGATGGGTGAATATGACATTTTATATAAACACTTCATTAACCCTTTAAGTCATTTGTAACCATTTGGATACATAGTTTTCGTAGGCTTATATTACTTTAACGAAACGTTTAATTGACGTTCTTGCACATTGTGTCCATTAGGATACACTTCCTGCTGATGTTTGGGGAGTGCTTTGTGCAAGAGTGTCAATTAAACGTTTCCTTAAAGTAGTAGAAGCCTACGAAAAATGTGTATCAAATGGTTACAAATGACTTAAAGGGTTAAAAACAAGTAAAATTAGAGTACTCGAATTACATAAAAAATGGAATCCTACTACGTTCTCACTCCAGCAGACTTTGGAGTTTTATTAACTCAGAAAAGAAACACTCGCGCAACAATGCATTAACATTTAACAATAAAGAATTGCAAAGTAAGAAGGACATTGCCGACTCATTTGCAGCATTTTTTATGTCTGGGTTAGCAGAAATCCACTTATACAACACGCCATCTTGGTAGAGCACAACACTAACAATCTAATAGACATGCTACATATTGAAAAAATAACATATGACGAGGTTAGGGCTGCCATTAAAAAATTGAAACCAAAAACATTGGAACGTGATACTGTACCGAGCTATATATTAAAAGGATGCAAAAAGATCTGTGTCTACAATTTGATTATTTTCTTCAACTTATCGCTGGAAATAGTCATTTACCCCGACATTTGGAAAACATCACAAATTTGCCCCAATCCTAAAATTCAGATTTGTAAAACAATAGGAGACCACGGACCAATTGCTATATGATAGTCATGCTCCAAGGTGTTTGAAACAATTCTGTTTATCGTATAATGGCTCATACTAGAACCACTATCTCTGAATACCAGCATGGCTTACTTACACAAAGATCAACGGTAAGAAACTTGACGTTCATAACAACTTTATCTCCACTACCCTTGACTATGGCAATGAAGTAGATGTTGTATACACTGATTTTACGAAAGAATTCGACAAAATACATCACCATACCCTACTAACTAAACCCGGACACCTTAAGTTTTATCAACATCTTGTAAAATTCTTTTCATCCTATCTAACAAACCGTAAACAATTCGTCGTGTACAGATTAAACAAATCATTCACATTCTCGCCAAGATCAGGCGTACGTCAGGGATCGAATTAGAACCAATCGTATTTCTCATTTATTTTCAACGACCTACCGGACTGTATAAGTAAACCATATTAGTTATTATTTGCTGATGATCTGTTGCAAGATGGTGAACTGTTGCAAACCGAGCTGCACAAGCACTTGGAGTAAAAATAATTATATTGAAATAAATGCTAACAAAAATATAGTGCAATGTCGTATACCAGAAGACAGTTCTGTATTTGATTTGAGTATGTAATTAATGGACAGCCACTATTTAAGAAAGATGTAGTAAAAGACCTAGAGTGTACTTTGATCCGAAACTAAAGTTCAGTGTCTATATTGAGCATATTACCAACGAGGCATTTCACAATCTAGGCCTAGTCATAAGGTTAGGTAAAGAACTCGAAAACATCAATGCTTTGCAATCATTATACTGTGCGTACGTACGCTCAAAGTTTGAATATACGTGTACAATTTGGGATCCTCAAACCAGTAAAGATAACTTCATGTTCGAAAAAATTCAATCTAAATTTCTGAGATTTTTAACGTTTAAAGGCACAGGTTTTTACCCAAGTAAATTCATCTGCTCTTCCCAGTCTAGTAACTATAACATCTTAACGTAGGAAGAAAGAAAACTTGCAAATACTCTTATATATTTATATAATATTTTGCATTCGTAAGTCGATTGTCCACGTATTATATCCTGTTTAAGTATGTCACTTCCGTCGACTACAACACGGAAAATGAATCATAATTTCTTTAGTATCAATAAGTCACGCACTGACCTAATGACTAAGGCACCGGTAGCAAGAATCAGTCAACATCAGACTAAGGCAGCCTACAATAACACAGTCAAATTATGTCCGAAAATTGATGTATGTTATAGATGTTATATATTAAATGAAGCAAAACGCCAACTGAGTAAACAACTAATATTGGTAATCAACACATTATTGGGAATATTATACTTTTACTGTAGTAAGAATTATGTATAGTCCGAAAACTGTAATTGGGATTTATCCTGTTATGTTCCATTTAATAAATAAATAAATAAATAAATTACTATTATTATCTCTGACATAATGTCAGTATTAGTGTTAATAATTGATTGCTAGAACAGATATAGTGTTACAGACAAAAACAGACTAAATTCTGAACATTGACATAGATAATGTAAGAGATAAAGATAGGTGACTATATTAACAGCATGTAAGAACAAAGATAAGGATTAAGCCAAACGAGACTCTGGACTGGCTAATTAGAATGTTTTTGTTTGCATTATATTTTAGCTTAAAAATAGTCCTGCAACAGATCTACAGTAGTATAATCATGAATTAATTTCAGCAGTAGAGGACGGAACGAATAATTATTTATTTTTGGTGTGTTTTTATAACAGTGAATAACATCAACGCAGCACTAATCAAGTTTGAGCTGCGCAAAAAGCGCGAAAGATAAATAGGGTCAAAAACGACACGTGTGTGAATTGAGTGTTATTGATCGTATTGGTAATGGTGCTAATTTAATGTAATACCATTGCATTGACTAGCCTAGTACTATTCCATTAATTTCATAAAATAGATTAATTTGTCATGCATGAAAGTACAAATGGTTTCTTGTTAACGACTAAGAGCAAGAAATAATATCGTGAAACTTTCAAAGAGAACCCAATTTTACTATTCAAAATATTAAGAAAAATATATGAATCAAGTTCAATAAAAGTGGCAGAAAAACAGAAAATAGCAAAATCGCTTAAAAGCAGATAATACTATTACTACTACTACTACTACTACTACTAATAATAATAATAATAATAATAATAACAAATAATAATCATAAACAATAGTCAAGCACTTAAATATTTGAAAGTCTGTCCGAAGCTAAATAAATTAATGCCCTATATGAAAATTGTAGAAATGATATTTTTACGGGTCATTAAATTAGCGTTGATTCAAAAATAAGTTATAGACAAATTTAATATATTAGTATCAACTTCCTGTGCACTTTGTTATCATTTTATAGTTTTTAACAATTTGTTTTTATTATTTTATGCTTGTAAGCAATTTCTTGTTATTTTATGCTTTTAAACAATTTACTATTATTATTATATGTTTTTAAGCAATTTATTGTTATTTTATGCTTTTGAGCAATTTGCTGTTATTATTTTATGTTTTTAAGCAATTTGGTGTTATTAGTTTATGCTTTTAAGAAATTTATTGTTATTATGTTATGATTCTATGGGCTACTAATGTTGGCTATTTTTCTTTTAATATCGTTTATAATTTCTACTTTTTCTTACAATAGTATCTTATCTAAATACTACTAGGTATGGCACAAACATCCCATAAAAATGCATAAAGATTTTACTTTTAAATAATGGTCTGTGCATTACGGAATTTTGCATGAACATCATAGTTTTTTTTTATTTTTTAAGAGAAAAGGGCATCAGAAAACATATCATTTTCGAGTCGGACCTACCCGAAAAAACAATTATGATCCATTTGTGTTAAACCTTTTATATCTTCTGGTTTTAGTATCACTTCGACCAGCGAACTCGCTTCAAAAATTTTAGGCCTATACTGTACATTCTGTCCCAAGTTGTTGAAACTCCATCACTTGCATATATTTGTTGAGGTTTTCTCTATCCTCGATTAAAGAACATTCGCTCAAACTGACATTGACACTAAGTGTAATTATATATGGTAGTTT
Organism: Thermobia domestica; assembly: GCF_964235325.1. Lineage (NCBI taxonomy): Eukaryota > Metazoa > Arthropoda > Insecta > Zygentoma > Lepismatidae > Thermobia > Thermobia domestica. The sequence continues at coordinate 8,364 of NW_027657791.1, read as the reverse complement.
AAACTTTAATGGTTAACTTTGAAAACTATTGTTCAATAATACATGCAGGGGGGACAATTTATTTTGATCATCTTGATTATCTCTAACAGAGAAAGAAAGCCAGAAAGAAAAGCGAAGCTTTGCACGAGGGGGGACCTATTTGCAGTAACAGACAACAAACAGTGTTGAAAACCCAATATAAAGCTTTTTTAAAACACACTACGCCAGATTAATGTATATTTCATATCAGTGTGTAAAACGAAAACGTAAAATGCTATCTTTATTATCCAGTGTTGCAAACTAAGGATGTTATAGTATCATAAACATCCAAAGTTTAGAAGCCTCTACCGCTCATACTGCATAACCGAGATGAACAGGATAATGCGCATCGATACTTTCTTAGCGTCGAATCCATAGTTCATAGTATGACTTCCTTCCAATAAGTAGGACGAAGTTAGCAGGGCCTGAAAATTTGAATTTGTTAGAAAGAATGTATTTCGAAAAATGCTTAGATAATTATTATAACTAGTTACCTGTATGGTTTCCAATAAACGTACAATTCTTTTGGCATTTACAGCACTCTGATATCTCAAAACAATCTGTAGATATGATAAATATTGATAAAGTTTGCAACACTGCTAAAATGGCCTATTTATGAAAAATATTCAAAATGATGGTTGTTGCCTTTCTCTTTTATAGCATTTCAACAATAGCTTTTAGTAGTTGTAATTACAAGTTCAAGCAAGTACATGATTTAAGCAGTATGGCAAACTTCAGCAATGTTTATCATATGTACAGAATGGTTTAGGATATCGAAGTGCTGTTAAGGAAAAAAAATAACAAGTTCATTTCAAATCCATACATCTAACTAGATGTGATACTTATCTATTTTTTGAAATAAAGCACTTCAAAAAAATTCAAATTCTCAAGCCCTGGTTGTTTCCTTCCTATCCATGCCAGGAAAGTCATACCATGAAGATGGTATTCAACGCTGAATTACTTTCGATGTGCGTTATCTTCTCCATCTCCGTTGTGTTGTACATGTGTTAGAGACTTCCAAACTTACATATTTGTGATACTATAACATCCTTAATTTGCAACACTGAATAAAAAATGCTATTTTAAATTTTCGCTTGACATGCTGAATTGAAATATGAAATAATATGACGTAGTTTTATTTGAAGAAAAAACGTAACTTCATATTGGGTTGGCAACACTGTTGGTTGGATCTTTCTGTTTAATACACGAAAAGATGTCTCCCTCTTTATAGTATTTTTCGTGCAAAATGTCGCTTTTCTCCCTCCTCTGGTTTCTCCGTTATAGCTTATGATCAAGATAAATTGTCCATCATGTATATACAGGTTGTCTCAAAACAACACCGACAGCGTTTCGGAGGTGAATCCTGTCACAGGTTGTTTCAAAACAACACTGACAGCTTTTCGGAGAGGATTTCTAATACCAACATGAGACAAAAATATAAACCAACTCGGGTGCATAAATGCTTCCTTTTGGAGTTAAAGGCTGCCGAAAACACTCAAAGAAAATGAACATTAAAGGTCCTTAGCTCTAATACTATGGGACCTACAGTAGTCGAGTCAAGACCTTATTTAGGAACTAGTATCTGCCCTATCCAAATACCCATATATATATATATATATATATATATATATATATATATATATATATATATATATATATATATATATATATATATATGTGTGTGTGTGTGTGTGTGTGTGTGTGTGTGTCTGTATTGGACTCTTTCGAAAGAAAAGAAATTGTAATCGGAATCGATGCACGTATTTCGAAATAATTGAAAAAACCAACAAGAATATATATATATATATATATATATATATATATATATATATATATATATATATATATATATATATATATATATATATATTATGTGATCAAAAGCATTTTGACACCCCAACAAACATACGTTTTTCATATTAAATGTCTTGTGCTGCCACCTACTGCCAGATACTCAGCGACCTCAGTAGTCATTAGACATTGAGAAAACGCAAAATGGGGCACTCTGCGGAACTCACGGACTTCGAACGTGGTCAGGTGATTGGGTATCCTGATTTTCAAACTAGTAGACATCCCTAGGTCCACTCTGTCTGATATGATAGTGAAGTGGAAAAGTAAATTGACACGTACAGCACGAAAGCGTACAGGCCGATCTCGTCTGTTGCCTGAAGGAGACCGCCGACACTTGAAGAACGTAGTAAAGTATTAAGACAGTTACACCTAAGGTGAGAAACCTTGGATTTCATGGTCGAGCGGCTGCTCGTAAACCACACATCCCGCAGGTAGTACCAAACGACGCTTTGCTTGGTATAAGAAGTGTACACATTGGACTATTAAACAGTGGAGGAACGTTGTGTGGAGTGAGGAATTACGGTACACACTTTGTCGATCCGATCCAGGGTGTGGGTATGGCGAATGCACGGTCAACGTCATCTGTCGGCGTGTTTAGTTCCAACAGTAAAATTCGGAGGTGGTGGTGTTATGGTGTGGTCGTGTTTTTCTTGTACCTCTTGTTGTTTTTTCTGTCACTCTCACAGCACAGGTCTACATTGATGTTTTAAGCATCTTTTTGCTTCCCACTGTTGGAGTGCAATTCTGAGATGGCGATTGCATCTTTCAACACGATCAAGTACTTGTTCATACTGGGCGGCCTGTGGCGGAGGAGTTACACTACCATAACATTCCTGTAATGGACTGGCCTGCAGAGAGCCCTGGCTTGAATCCTATAGAACACAATTGGATTGTTTTGGAACGCCGACTTCGTTCCAGGCCTCATCGACCTACATTCATACCTATCCTTAGTTCATACTCCTTGAATAATGGGCTTCCATTCTCCAAGAAACCTTCCAGCACTTGATTGAAAGTATGACTGCTAGGGTGGAAGCTGTCATCAATTCTAAGTGTGGGCCAGCAGCATTATGAATTGCAACTGTACCGATGGACGGTGCCACGAACTCGTAAGTCATTTTCAGCGAGGTGTCCGGATACTATTGATCACATAGTGTATATATGTTAATATGATTTTTTTTTTACATATAACACGAACTATACTTAATGTTAGTTTTAGGACATAGCTAATGAAGATATTGGAATATATTGCAGGAAAAATAGGATATTATTCCAAATGACTAATGCAACTCCTGTGAGATATTTACGTGATTTGCTGTTTGGAAAACTTGAGTTGTTAGGTAAGTGAAGATAAATAAGATGAACGTCATTGGAGAGGGACTGAGTTTATTGATTAAGCAATATTAGTATAGTTGAATTACATTACGATTCTCCAATACATACATACATACATATATATATATATATATATATATATATATATATATATATATATATATATATATATATATATATATACAATACCTAAACATACAGACATGGATGCTGGTTAAATTTGAGCATACCATTCCTTTGCAAACTTTATGGGTAAAATGAAATACTCTGCATGTAAAGGCATTTTTATATGGAACAAATTTCTACAGACGGCAGAATTAAATTCTAAGAAATACAGGTGGATTTTATGTTTATAGATGAAGGGTTACACGTCTCAAATAATTACAAGAGCTATAAGACTTCCTATCCCTGCGAAAACTCATGTGTTTCCATTGCACTTACTCTTGCGCATACCTACCATTCCGGAAGAGCCTGGTGTCTTCGGAAATAGTTTTAATTCTAGACGGGCCCACCAACTTTGCGCTGCCCCAATTTAGTTACAAAGTGATTCGATCCTCGCTGACTACCTAGCAAACGCTGATGTGTTTTTAGAACTGAAACATTTATGATGCATACAAGAATGCTGTAGTTATTCGCAGAAAGTGGATGAACTTCATTTTTTTTAAATAATTGCTTCTGGTGACTTCGTTGATTTTAATTTATGTCAACAGATTGCGCGAGTCGTAAATTCTTGAAGGGTAACACGGTGAAAATAACTGAAAGAATTATAATTCCTTAACATTTATTTAGAATCTTTTGACTAAACATGACTTCACACAGTGTTTTAAGAAGTTTATATTTTCCTTTCCTTATTCATCTTTTGTAGTCATAGTGTTCGTTTGAAAACGAGAAAGAAATTTATCTTTTTCGTAAATAAAATAAGATCATACCAATGAAAAACACAAGTTCATAGTTTGCTTTCACTGGATAAAGTTAAGAGATAAAAAATGTATTTTTTGTAGTGAGACGATTAATAACAGTTTAAAGTTGGGTTTTCGTGTTCACTGTGAGAACACGGAAACGGAAGTTGACCCATGAACGAGTAGCAAAAGATGGATATAATGATTATGATGGTTCGGATTGATAACGTATAATTCATTGTGTGAACCCAGGAAGTGTTTTGAGCGCTAAAACGCATTGCGAATTGTCTCGATAAGTATGTCGTTGTCTTGACTTTTACCTTTTCAAGGCAAGTAATTTAATAAGGTTGTTTTTTTTTTTTTTCATTTTAAGCTTCCATGTATAAAAGACTAAGTGTTGTAAAGAGCAGTTCATACGGTACTGGATTGTTGAGGTTTGATATGAGTATGTCAAATATCAAACTTTAATTTGTAGTATCCATATCTTCTGAACTAGCCTCGGCCCTGGGTGATTGTCCTTGATCATCTTAGTCAATTAGGTAATCCTCCAAATGTCAAAATATTGTACATAATTAATTTTAATGTGGGATTTCCATAAGATTTGTAATCTACGAACGAATATAAAATGCAGTTGACTATTTATTATAATCAACACATTTCAAGTAACGTTATGAAATGTTTCTCTTCCCTTTTCATGTCATCTGCTACTCATGTTACAATAATACTTGAAAAGCAAAGGGCCGAATTCAGATGTAGAACTATTTTAGAACCAGCTAATACATTATCCATGTCATGCTGGTCAAGTTTAGGCACACATATTTTACGAGTAAAATTAATATTTGCAGGGAAATACCACGTACATGGTGTGGGACAAACCTTAGGTGACAGTTCTGTAACAAAAAACCCTGCTGGCCTAGAAGTCCATATCGGACTCAGTCGATGAGTGAGCGTGGTGAAAAAGAAAGCACAAGTGGCCACCAGGAGCGCCATCTTGAAGTCCGCCATTTTGAATATCACTTTATTTTTTTCAAATTGGAAGATTCTCAGGCATTCTTATCAGGAATGCCATGTTGCTGCACATTTTGTTATATCACTAACCGTTGATGATTTTTTTGCTTTTTTTTATCCCTTTGTATACCATTAGAACACATCTCCAAATGACCATCCTGTGCAACAATAGTGCGTGTCACACGCATCTTCTACTCCTGATGAACAGCGAACAATGTTTCCGGAAGCACTGAGGCACATGTACCCTCACTCCGCTGCACAAGATGTTGCAAATTACGGAACTCGACGGCGTATACCATAGATTTAAGGTGGCCCGAAAGGTGTAAGTCAAAAAGCGTGAAATCTGGAGTTGTGCTGTTGCCCATTCTGCAAACTCCGCCCAATGGTCTGGATCGTCCCCTGTGAGATGCTGCTGAAGCTGGGTCTTGTGCGGGTGCCACTTGTCAGTGGAAACTATCCTCCGAATGGACGTTCAATTAACTTTATATTAATGGATAAAATCCGCGTGCTACATTGGAGGCTTTTACTCAAGGATGTGAGGACAGCGACGGCGGTTTCCTTTTCTGTAGACATTTTTGGACGACCACTACGATGTCATTCGTCTACAGAACCCATCTCTCGAAATCTGCTAATGATTTTGGTCACACCATTGTGGGATATGGACTCCCTTTCGGGGTGCAGCCACCACACGCGTGCTGCGATTTATACACATCAGGATGGTCTCAATACGTTTTTGAGAGTCTGTACTAGTTTTTTGGTCAATGGAATCTGCAACGATTAAACAGGTCATAATTCACCAACGGTTAGTGATATGCAAAATGGAAACCAACATTTAATTCCTCATCAAGAAACAGTCTTAAAACATATGTCTAGTTTCCAATGAAAAAAATATAATATGGTATTCAAAATCGCAGACATCAAGATGGCAAATTTGGAACTGTAAGTAAAAACTTTTCTGCTACAAGATTATCATCTGATTTTGTCCCACCCTGTAGAATGCTAGGGAACAGAAAGCAGACTTAAATAGTAAGTACAACGGCAGCATTTAAAGTATAAAAATGTAGAATCTCTAGTCGAAAAATTAATACTGTGAAGCAATATACTTCAGGCCATAGGTTATCAGATCAAATTTTGGGAAAACTGTTTTTAGTTTTATTCTTCAATCTTATTACTTTCCTTTCAGTTTTGTGTATCTTTATGACATAAACGAATATATCATATTGTAAGCCAATGCTGCAAAATACTTTTGTTATCTCATTGTAAAGCATTGAATAATCTGTGTGTTAATAACCCACTCGTCGGACAACATATTAAGAGATATTTCGTTTAGAGTGACGCCAAAGCGGATGATGTCAGGGAAATCTTTGGCTGATCAAGATTTCATCAAACAATCTTGGGCACACGCGTAAGATTTCAAACCCAATTATGGAAAATGTTTTACTGCAATTCATCACTTTCCAGTAGAATATAATCTTCCGTTTACTTCCCGGTCTATTCAGAGCAATACAGAGTTATTCAGATATATATTGAGAGATTCTTGTCGCTTTTTAAAATACAAACCTCAAAGTCTATAGCTATTTCGCTACTCAGAGGTATTCTCACTAACATTCAGAAATTGTATTTCAAGATCATTTTATCGAATGGAAGTGCTTTCATTATAACCATCATTGTACCAAGATTCTGAGTTTATTACTCCGGAAGAATGCTGGAGCAGAATATATTATCTCCTTTTCTCAGGAGAAGTACAAGGCGCGGAGGTATGTGCATTTCAACCAGAAACCTAAATACAACATTCTAAACCTTGACACTCAAACTGAAAACTATTGCTTAAGATTTGATACATCAACAAAACATTACATACACACAATTCAGTTTATTATGAATATACATTTAACATGATTTGCTTTTCATTTCTTTTTGGTTCTGTTTGGTCGATAAACAAACAACCGTGGAAGATCTCTAAATATTGATAGCACCGGGTCACGCATAATAGGTGCGTTAGTGTATGCTGTTACTTCCAAATACTTACTGGTTCAATCTGAGTTTCGCAAGAGGCTCTATTAAATTATATACCTACATTCAACACTAATTTTAGTAAAAAAAAGTAACCGAGGTTGACAACACGTACGCATCGCAATGGTTAGTATAAGTAATTGGGTATGAAAAATGACTGTATTAGAAAATATTTCCTGAGAGTGAAATATTTCCGCACAGTATATAAAAGCTGTATTTTATAAAATGAAATGAAATCTTTCAGTGTTACGTCCCATGCTTAAGGAGACGATGATGAATGAATACAATAGCACAACAAATAAGGTGGGAAGAAACGGGGGGAACTCTGATAAAATCCACTCACACGGTACTTGTCAATCACAAAGTCCGCTTGGAGAAGGTTGGGATAGAACCAATATCCTTATTTGCCAGAGGTGAACGCTGTACCACTGATCCATCGCGGCACCAGCTATATTTTCTATTTACCAGTGTAATGTTAGTAAAGAGAAACTATGGTCTAATGATCTAATGTCTAATAATATAAGAGATGATCTGATATAATTAAAACGTATGTTCTTTTGAAGCATATGCCCACTAATCACAATAGAAGTTGATTTTGAGAGGTAATACAAATTTTAAATATTAACACTTCTAATAAATTGAATGTCCAAAGATGTTTCTGAATCCAAATATATATAGAACTAACATGTCATTTATATGTTTTATATACTGATTAATATCTTATAATATTAGTGTTTCGAAAGTGTTAACATAAATCAAGCAAATGCTATGCTCCATAATTCTTCGGAATCTGAATTTTTTTGATCATTTGAAAGTACTAAGTACGGGTCTTGATCAAAACCCACACAGCCAAGACCCCCACACTCAAGAAATGTCAAAACGCCCACACGATCGGTCATAACTCCCACACAAATGGACAAATCTCCCAAACGCGTGAAGGGTCAAACCCCCCCCACAGCCAAAACTCCCACACTCAAGAAATGTCAAAACGCCCACACAATCGGTCATAACTCACACACAAATGCACAAGACAGCATCACATAGCAACGGTCATATTCTTCACATAAATGACCAAAACGTCCATACAAATGGTCAAAACTCCCACATGCAGAAATTGTCACAACTGCCGCACAAATGGACAAAACCCCCACACAATCGAACAAATCCCACACACTCTGAAATGATCGTGATTGCACATCTTTGTTGCCGCTCTATATGACGTCCACTTTAGTGTTTCTGTCAT
>NW_027657790.1:0-19510 GCF_964235325.1 Thermobia domestica | reverse complement strand
AGATGGAAGCTTGAAACTAAAAGAAAATAGTGATTACTACTACCAAATTCAGGGACAGCTGAACATTGTCGAACTAAATAAATGCTATTTGGTAGTGTATATTGACGACAAAACACCTCTGTATATTGAAAAGGTAGTAAGGAATGAAGATTTATGGAAGAATATTATGCTTCCTAAACTCTGTCGTTTTTTTAAACAATGCATGCTACCAGAGATTGTCGATCCGTTAATCCCACGTGGAATGAAATGTAGAGATCCCGACTACATAGTGAAAGCCCAGGAGGAAATCCAGAGGAGAAAGGAAAGCAAAGAAAATAGTACAAATAAAAAAGGGAAAAAGTGAGAAAGGCAAAGTATGTTTTACATGTTTGGAACGACCTATTCTCAAACATTACTATTTGTAATTCCAACAAGTATTCTTCTTCTTCTTTATATTATTATTATTTGTATCCCTATATTGTGCTGTTTTGTTGTTACAGTAAATGTAAACATTATTTTTTTTTGTTCAATATCGTCAGTGTGTGTTCAATATATGTATTTATGTTGTCATTATTATTATTATTATTATTATTATTATTATTATTATTATTATTATTATTATTATTATTATTATTATTATTATTATTTTGAAATGTTGCTTTAATACTTTAGTTCTCGTAATATTTTGGACATTTTTAAAAGCAAGATAACGCACTAAGTAAAGAACTGTAGCGACTAAAGACTCCAAAGTTTAAAAAAAGGGTAGTGGCTCTACAGGTAGTTACAAAGTCACGTGGCATTCTAATAAATCCATAAAATATATGTAGCTACATATAGCCATTACAAACAACAAACACTTGCAACCTTGATGATTTTGGAACATACCATAGCGGGTTTGATGCTATTCTCGTTGGCTTTGCTCTTTCTAGCGTCCACCTGCTGTCATAGAACAGTCCTGCTTTACGTACAACATAATTAATAATTTTCAAGACAAATGTGTTTAAAATAATAATAATAATAATGTTAGTAATAACGTTCTGAAAACGTAATAGATTTCGTGGAACAAAATTGTCAATTATATATTTAGGTAGGAACACGTAAGCGTGTTTGCACACGATACCGTCAAAATCGGTGGAAGCCCCGACAATATCATTGCCGGTGATGAGCGAAGTAAGCGACACAAAATGTATATTCTGCACTGTTTTTCTAAAACTCTTCTCCATATATGAAAAGAAATAAAATAATAATAATAATCGGGAAAATTATTTTTTAAAACAAAGGATTACAAAAATTGTTCTGAAGAGGTGAGGAGGATGGTACAAAATTTAGAAAAAATAGGCCTATGCCTAAACATGTTTAGATTAGTGCCGTTTTAAATAGGTGTCGTAAACATATTATTTTCGTTTCGATGAGAATTGATGCTGCGGTACATTGCAAACTATATTAGTTTTAATTTTTGTTGAAAACTGATACATATTGTATGTATGTATATTATTTTGTGTTCCATGCAATTAACACTAATGTCATAGTAGATTAAATGATAAGATTCGAATTACTAACTTTGTTTTACATTGCTCCATACATACACTGGCGCAAATCCCGGGGGGTGAAGGGGACATGTCCCCCCAATCTTGGAACTGAGGGGATTGTCCCCCCAATAATCCGAATGTGTTTTTTTTGGGGAGAAATTTGATTATTTGTGTCCGGTCGCCAGAAAAGAAAGTGAGATGAAATTAATGTCCACTCAGAATAAGCCTCAAATCTGCCCGCCTCCCAATGTTGAAGACAATTCTGCTCGCCTGATCCTCAACAGCATTGCTTCTCAACTACACAAATATGTTGAACATTGCTCTCTCTCTCTCTCTCTCTCTCTCTCTCTCTCTATATATATATATATATATATATATATGGGAACGATCTTACCCCCCCCCCCCCTTCCCAATGTTGAAGAAGACAGATTGGCGCTGTTGCATGCATACCTGTCGTTCCTCGTTTCTTTTTGTCCATGAACTCAAAATCCTGGGCAAGGCTTGCATAAACTTCTCGCCATGCTTTTTGCTTTTCAATTCTGTCCTTGAAAGAGTCTGTTATCTTATCCCATATGCAAGGTCTACATTCCACAAGTTCAATAAGGGTTAAAATATCGAATGGAAAAATTCTTGCCATCTCTAAAATTCTAAGCAAAACTAGAAAGGTAAGAATGCATTAATGCACAACCTTTTCATCCAGTCACTGTAGCTAAACTGCAGAACTCTATTAGGGGGGTCGAGCCCGGTACAAAGGGGAGAGGGAAAACTTGGATACATAGCTTTGGTCTTTGTTTTCAATTGCCATTCCACAAATTCTTTTAAAAAATGAGGGATTTGGGATAGTTTTGGAAGTGAGAGAAAAAATCTGCAACAAGTGAAGCATGAAGTCACATCCCTGTTGTTGAGATCACAATCAAGAAAATGTCAAATGAGTCAATTGTCCTTGGAGCTTTGCCAAGAGTGTTTGTGCTGGTTTCGTTTCAAAATAATAATAATTCTACTTTTACTTGTCAACAAATATTCTATTCAATCATTGCTTATTGAGTGGGACCGGGAAAATTGATCTACACACAATTCTGATGAAAATAAAAGGAAGTAATAATAATCAGGATTTTTTTCCATATGCTTATGTTCACAGTGTATCAAACTTTGAAAATGACGCTTAAATTAATTTCCAGAATGTATTAAAATTTAAATGCATTAGTAGATTAAAAAGAAATATATATCATCAGAGAGTGTGTGTGTGAGAAAGAAAGAACAAAATTAAAAAAGGAGTGGAAAATAATCAAGAAATTGGTTATCTAAATTTCCTCTATTCTATTTGGTAATAGCTATTTAGAGAGAAACCAAGTACTCTTCAGCCTTCCCACATTTTATACTTATTTAATAAAGGGAATTAGCTACTCCATAACAGAGACTGCAAAAAAATAATAAGCAGTTCCGAAGTTGTTTATAGGACAAGATAATAATGATATTATTATACAATTGTAATAATAATAAAAAAAGAAACAACAAAATTCCAAAGACAAGAAACGAAACAAGAATATACAGCGCCTTGTCACTCACTCTCTTCATCTGACCCACTGGCCGGCCGACATTATCGGCCGCATGTGCATCCAATCATAAGAAAACATTGCCCCCGACAAAATCGGTGTCGGCGATATTGCCGACAATATCGGGGGTTTGGCCGACAGCATCTGCGTGTCGGTGGCGTGTGCAAACGCACTAAGTGTGTGTCTATTTTTACCTTAGAAAATTCAAGAGAGAGAAAAAATTAACACAACTTTTCTATTTCAAGCATGTTGACACGATATAAGAATAAAGAAAGAGGAAATTCTATAAGTATAAAATTTAACAATTGTGTAAAAAGCTCTACACAAAATGGTAGTTTGTGACTTTAATTTTGCAAACAGAACTCAGGTTTTAACAAAACGAAACTCACAACAAACTATGTCTTGAACAGAGAAAGAGATGTAAGTGAAATCTTATACCGAAAGAAAAAAAATATTTTGTGTTTTTCTTTATGTTATATTTCAATAACTGTGATATTATCAATTTACAAAGATGAAACATGGCTGATTTCCTAGTTACTGGCTTGAATTTATATCTTCTTATTATAATATGTGGTGAGTCAAAGTGATATTTGTTAAATTCTCCGAAACAAGGTAACATTACCAATTTCAGGTTTTATTCAAAGCTAATTTTCGCATAGTGATAATTATGTTTAGTGATCATTTAACCGTGAAGTAGGGAAGGACACGAGACAAGATTAGAGTCTGTCTCGTCTCGAAAATATGTCGTGAAATTGGTTTCTCGTCTCGAAAAATATACAATTTTGCTATTGCAAGAACTCTGTTTCGTCTCGAATTTTGTAATGAAAAGTCTTTGTCTCGTCTCGTCTCGTCCCCATCACTCGCAAATCTGGGACAGGAAAAAGTTAAAACTCAAATGAAGGAATTGTATATAATCCAACACACACATACACATTGTATATATATATTCAGGGATGTAATGGAGGGTATACGCGGGTATACGGCGTATACCCACCTCTAATTTTTGGAAACTGTCGTATAGCCATCTAAATTTAGGAAGTACGCGGGTATACGCTACATTTGATCAATAGTATACTCAATTCATTGGAACAAACAACTGCTTTTCATTTACTTTATTTAAAAAAAAAATCTCACTAAACAGCTGGTCGTCACCAAACACACATACAGAAATACACAATAAACAAGCAAACTAGATTCAAACTTTTTTCTTAAATTTTTATAGTTCTTTTTTGTTGTTGTTTTGTTTCGTTTTTGTAAATTTTCCCTTTTTTGGTCTCTTTTCCTTCCCCATCCTTTCCCTCCCAAATTTTCCTACTTTTTTTCTTTTTTCACTTATGGAAATAAAGAAAAAAAAAACTACCATAGAAATCATTCGCAGTGATGATAACTCGTCGGTTTTCGAATGCTCTAGGTAACCGACTAAGAGTAACTGGACTAAGCGAATGAAAAAAAAAAAAAATGCAAACAGCCCTCTGAACATGCAGTGATTTTTCCCCAAGATGTCACATGCGTTGTCCCTACCTTCCAAATTCAAATTCACATTCTGTCGACTGGATACAATTTGAACAAGGCAATATGGGATGGAATCAGTTCCCCTCTAATCTCGGAAGGAGGTTCCGAAAAATGTGGTCTTTACTTAAAAGTTAAGAGAAATTAAATGAATATATTTGCTCCAAGAAATCGTTGGCCTCCACAAAAACGTGTTGCCACGTTTGGCCTAATCCTCGTTTCGCCTAACCAATTATCTGACACTTTCACGATAGATAAATGATAAGATTTGTGTCCGCCATTTTAGGCGAAATAAGGATCCTCGTTTGGCCTAATCCTCGTTTTGCCTAAAACGATGGACTACAAAAAAATCGCGGAAATAAAACTGGAGGGAAGTTACAAGAGAAAATTCCCTAGAAGTATTAAGAAATGCAAAATATATAGTTTCAGCAATAACTAACTAACTCTACGGCCTATGGAACCCGGAGGTTCAATGCCGCGTTCAGAAAAGCTCTCCACTGACTTCTATCCTTAGCTAACTGCATCCAGTTTCTACTTTGTATTCCAATCTTTGCGAGATCCATCCTAATATTGTCCTTCCATCTGCGCCTAGGTCTTCCTAATGGTCGTTTTCCGGTTGGTCTTCTAGTTAAGACTTTGAAAGCGTTCCTACTTTCTTCCATCCTAGCTACATGACCTGCCCGCCCGAGCCTCCTAAATTTGGTGATCCTAAGAATGTTTAGTAAACCGTATAAATTATGTAGTTTCTCAACGATTCCGTGCAATTTCGCACGGTGCAGTTTCACACGGTGCTCATTATCGAGCAATTTCGCACTGTCTTCCTTATGCGTTTAATCATTCTGCAGGTGTGGTGCATTTTCACACGGTCCACCTGTCAATCATGTGATAAATCCTGAAACCGCTTTCACTATAGGGGGTGGGAGGACAGAACAAATGTCAACTAAGTAAGAAGAGAAACAAGTTAAAATAAATACAAGCAATTGAATTAATACTATCTTAAGTATTTTTCCCAACTGTGCACCATATATGTAGATATATGAACCACACATGATAATACATTGGTTATACCAGTCGCGTGTGCATTGATGCCAGATAAAATAGAACGAACATACAAGGAACTGTTTACATTTCTTAAGATGAGGTCTGGCCAGAACGAATTTCGAGTGCTGAAAGTAGATTTTGAGCTTGATGCAATCAATGCATTGCATGCAGTGTTTCCTAATTCACAGGTTTCTGGCTGCTTTTACCATTTTAACCACAGCATTTGGTGGAAGTCTCGTCGAAGGATACCTCCACAGTGAAGATGTACGTCATCATGTTCGTACGTGTAGTGCCTTAGCATTAATATTATCTAGCAGGATCGATGGAGGTTGGCTCATCGTCATGGAGAATTATCTGTCTGGCCAGAAAATCGAAGAGTTAAACAATTATTTCATTGAACAATGGATAGACATTCCAAACATTCAGAGAAATATAGAACTGCAATAGTCAAAGACACAGAACAAACAATCCAGTGAAGAGTGGGCGAAATAAGTTAAATCGCAGCATATCCAAGAGTACATCATGTATCTAGAAGCTTGCGAGTGTACTAGAAAGAGATTCAACGTCTAATTTTCATACTTTTGCGAGACAGGGCTTAAAAATTGCAATTCAGAGAAGCGTAGAAAATCAACTTACATCCATCTTGAGCACAGATTGCCTCTAGTTCTGGAAAAACTGGGAAACGGCGTGGACTTCAAATAAATGCTTGAGAAGCTTGAGCTTATGATGGACACGAGTCGAGCTAAAACTCGATTCGAATTCAAGTCGAGTTTCGAGTAGAGTCAAAGGTAATTTTTTCGAGTCGATTTGATAAATAGCTCTCTTGCTCAGCTCGTTTTAACTCGTTTTGACCTGATTAGACTGGAAAGTGAAACCATGAAATTTGAAGCAGTAATGTCGAATATTGTCAGTGTTGCTCACGAGAGGGGACACTGCTCGCATCTCGTCTCGTCACTATAACAAGACGACAATAGATTTTTATAACGAGACAGCCTCAAATGACGTGGGTACCAATATAAGTATATACTGTTGTTCTTGCCATCAAAGCTGAGAACTGCACGGTCAAATTGTTGAGCCCAAGCAGAAGCAAAATCCGGGTAGTGATGTCAAGCGGCTCTGCTCGGTTCAACTGAGCGAACAGCTTGAGTTGACTCGGTTGGGATTAACCATAGGCTCGATTTGACTCGGCTCAACTGAGCCCATCGCTCGAGCCAGCTCGGTTGGATGAGTTGTAAGCTACGCTAACTTCTTCGTTTGGCTCGATAGTGAATGAGCTATGACCCGAGCCGCTCGAGTCGTTGACAACCCTAAACCTGGGCCGAGAAGTCCTGAACATGTTTGTCCGGCGCCCTATAACTTTTAACAATTTTTGGCTTGGCCAGAATACTTGCTCCTCCGGAACTCAAACCGAGAAACCTCATGAACGATGTCCTTGTCTCCTAGACTTCACGACTACCGACGTCGGCAGTCAACTGGTTTTTGGTATTCAGATATAAACCGCCTGTCTTTCCTGTTTATACTCTGTGATGTTGTAATAATAATAATAATCAGTTGTAGCAGTAGTAATATTATTGATAATAATTATATTGTCTATGTAGGATACTTGAAGAGAGTACTTGAAACTACACACAGGATTTGCCTCGGTTAGGCTCAACTCGACTCGAAACTTGACCTGAATTCGGGTCGAGTTGGAGGAAATTTTTCGAGCCGAGTTCTCGAGTCGATTTCAAAGATGTCTGTTTCGAGTAGAGTTGGGTTTCAAAAAAACTCGCTCGAAGTTGCTCCTGCCCATCTCCAAAAGCTCGAATAATGAACAATGAATTATACAAAATGCGTTGTTCGCTAAGTAAATAACAAGACAAGGTCCTTCTTCAAACCGCCTTGGAGTATGAAGCTAATGTTTTGTGTTTCACAAATCGCAACGTTTTTCTATCCTCTGGAGGGGGGGCAATTTTTTTTTCGATTTTTGAACTTCCTGACTGAATTCTCTGATGTGCTGCTTATTTTATTGTTTATTTATTTATTTTAATTTGTGATTGTTCTATCTTCTATTCCTAATGTTTACAATTTTTGATTGTTCCTTTTTTATTCTTATTTATTTTCATTCGTTATTATTTTTTTGTTTTCATCTATTTCAATTTCCGATAGTTTTTATTATTATTTTTCTTATTTATTTAAATTTCATATTATTTGTTATTATGTTCTCTCCTTCTTTACTATAACTTTTGTTTGCTTATTTTTTGTCTTTTTGTTCTATGTTGTTCTTAGTAATTTTAATTTCCTATTATTTTGATTATTCTTTTTGTGAAAGTGAAACATTACCTAAGGTCTCCTCCTCTAGTATTAATTGCAATTGTCCTTATTTATTTTAACTTGAATTTGTTATTTTCTGTTCTTAGTTGACACTTGTTCTGTGTCCTTCCTCCCCTAAGGTAAAAGCGTTTACAGGATGAATCATATGATTGACATGTGGACCGTATGAAAATGCACGACACCTGCAGAATGATTAATCCGATAAACAGCACCGTGTGAATTTGCTCCATAATGAGCACCGTGTGAAATTGCACCGTGAGAAACTGCACGTCAACTTCTCAACGGACCACAAGAGCCATTGAGAGAGCAAGGAGCCGAGCCTGTGGATATCAGTCTTGATCATCGAGAAGTGTCAGCTTTTGATCTCATACATCGAAATGAGGGTATTCCTATCAATATCCTAATCACCTTCCCTCACCCAGTCTCTCTCTTCTAAGAAATCCTTCTGCGAATTCACTTCTAGATAATTATGCTTTTCCTTCAGATGATAGCCGTCCGATCTTAGTACCTGTCTAGAGCTAGAATCCCCATTTCTTTCTTCTGACGGCTAGCGTGTAAGAGGTGTTTTTTTTTTTTTTCGATTTTTCCTCCCTCTTACTCACCCTTTTCAGTATGAAATCCTCAGCAAAACCCACAATAAAATATCTTCTACATCCACATAAGAACGAAACAAACAGAAATGTAAAATACATATTCCGGTTTATACTCACGCAAACTATATTTCCTTTCAGAAATTGATTAGCAGTAAGTATTATTTAACAATATCAGGTATTTGAAAACAAACTACAAACTAAAACACTCATGTTTAAACGAAATTAGTAACAGGAAATAAACTACGTGTAACTTGTTATTTTTCTCTCATCTCAAATATAGCCACTATACACACTGTGAAAGCATTAAATTTAAATGAAAGGTATATCTAATAAGCTGTCCTCAAAATGAAAAGGAAAAATAACCTAACACAACTCTCAAAGCATTTTCTAAATTACAAATTAGTTATGGCTAAATCAAATATTTCTCAGTTGTTCATATAGTAGGGAACATTCTTTCGAAATTTCCCTCCAGTTTTATTTCCGCGATTTTTCTTATAGTCCATCGTTTTAGGCAAAACGAGGATTAGGCCAAACGAGGATCCTTATTTCGTCTAAAATGGCGGACACAAATCTTATCATTTATCTGTCATAAAAGTGTCAGATAATTGGTTAGGCGAAACGAGGATTAGGCCAAACGATGCAAGATCCCACAAAAATAACAAAACACATGACCTGTCGTCGGTCTTGTTTCAAGCATTCACCGTCGTTCCCAATACCACCAATTACAACAGGGAACCTGGGATTAATACTGCTCATTTGTAGCCGCAATTGACATAAAAGAAAGGAGCGATTGATTTCGATAAATACATTTTCGCCGATCCCAAGCTAGTACTAGTAGTAGTTTCTCCTCAACCTACCGCACACACACACAAAAGGGCGGGGTAAAAATAAACATTTTTCTTTGCTGTTTCATTTTCTTTTAGATAAAAAAAGAAAATTGAAGAAAATTTTTAACAGGAATGGGTAGAAAACAAGTCAGGAAAGACTTGTAGCGTATGAGCATGTCACAGCAATCTTTCCTCATTTTGATACAGCCGTCACTTCGAAAATATTTTCTTAGTAGTGATTAACCCTTTAGGGGATTTATAGTACGAATCAGTACCATGGAGTAGTGTTGTGTTTAAACGCTTGAACACGTATTGAACCCGGTTCTTTTTATTGTTCAAGTCAAGCATGGATCAAAGAACACCCCAGATTTGTTTTGCAACCGGATGGTAAAGTTGGCGGTGCCAAGGAGGGGCAGGAGCGTGACTTTTTTTTTTAGGAAAATTTCAAAAAAGTTCGAACCTTAATTTTCAAGATATCAAAATTAAAATTTTTCATGCGGATTGTGTGCATCTTTAATTATTTCTCATTTCTTTTGAGATTCCTATCTGAACCCGGACCCAAGGGGCGCAAATATTCCGAGAGGTTGGTTTTTCAGAAAAAAGTCCGGTTTTTACCGAACTTTCGGATTCATGTGTACGATACAGACATGTGGGTGGTACTGTTGGAAAGGACACGTAATACTGAAGAAAATGAAGTTTGAACCATAATCCTAGGCCAAATAGTAATGTTATATGAATTTTTAGAATATATGTATATACAGGGTAGCCCAAAAGTAGGAATACAGTCTAGTGTACTGATCGACTTATGACATTATATATAATTTACTTATTATTATCCAGACAGGATTTACTTATGCTAGTTTATTTGATTTATTTTCACTTATACGTTAAAGTGGAAATAGAACGAAGCAAATAACCTCACTATCTTAATAAACGGTCATATTTAATCAATGCAGGGTTGTATACCTACTTTTGGGCCATCCTGTATATCTATAAATGGATCACCTTCAGATTTTCAAAAAAAAAAAAAAATCTGTTCTTTGTTTTCAAGATATCAAACTGAAATTTTGCACACGTACTGTGTACATAACAGCATATTTTCCAAGAAATTTTCAGATCCCTACGTGAACCCAGGCCGGCCAGAGTTCCGAGGTGGGTGACACTTCGAAAAAGAAACGATTTCCCGGTTCAGATGCAGATAGGGACATGTGATGGTAGCGTTTGAAAGAGCGCGTAATACGAAGAAAATGGCGTTTGAACCATGATGCTAGGCCAAGTAAATAATGACGCAGTAAATTTTTGTATATATATATATATATAAATGGGCCCAAACATTTTGAAAAAAATCGAAAAAGCTCCCGGTTTTCTACCCTTTTCTCGTTTCTGGTGTATAATACGGACAAGCGAGTGCTACCGTAGGAAAAGATGATGCTCTATTCTAAAAAAAAAAAAAAAAGTACGAACGATCCTACGATAAATAGTAAGGAAGCAGTGACTGTTTCAGTGAAAGTCTAAAATTTACCTCACGAAGTGGAAATCCCAAAAGCTTTAAACTTTCTTTGTGGATTGACTAATTAATAGTTCCTTCGCAATTTGCAAGTTGTTAGAAAATTAGTTAAAAAGGAAAAGAGACAATAGCTGTGTAAATTCCATTGACGAAAATGTGAAAAAATACATCGGGAAATAGTGAAGAAAAATCCAAAGAACACGTTAATTTGCCAGCTACTTCAGAGAAAGTATATTTATTTATTTATTTCATATTATAACGGTTATTACATCTCCGGCTTGATGATGATGTCATATGGATAACGTCCTTCGTTAAAGGCATTGGATAGGAGAGTACTTGGGGCCTGTGTTAGGTACTATTCCAACATTTGCCTGGTGTGAATGAAGAAAAACCTCTCTTGGGATAGCTGACCTGCAAAAGCTTTTTCACACATTCTTGACCGATTTATTATTATTATTATTATTATTATTATTATTATTATTATTATTATTATTATTATTATTATTATTATTATTATATTATTATTATTATTATTATTATTGGAATCATTTGCGTGAATGGCCCCAGGGTCAAATTTCGCTGGAAATAACTGTTCGAGTAATTCTACTCTTAAAAAATCGAGCCAGCCATCCTTACTGGTCCAACTAAACACAATTTGGGAGAGAGAGAGAAAGAGAGAGGTTATAAGCTGTAGGACGGACAAACTACAGATTGAGGGCGATTAATTTCTTCTTGGTTATGGCCCTGATTATCACAGCAGCCAGTAGGCTGTGGCTCGCGACCGATCTACAATGTTAAAATTCAAAATGTCAATCTTAAATTACTCCAAATGTACTCAACATTTTAACTCAAACGAGATATGTATACATTAAATACATCCTTTGAAAGTGTCATAGTGATAGATAGGGCCAAAGGAATGAGCAACATGGCGGAAACAACATTGGTCAAAGTCATTGTTTTCTTCTTATAGTTATCAGTCATACAAGTACAGCCACTTCTACAGCCTGATCTACTTAACGCTGAGAGCTAAATAAGATCTTACATTAATCTATAACATTATAGGTAATCTTTTTCTTAGTCTCTGGTTGATAGGTTAAGTTATTTGGTAACTGTTCTCCAAAACATAGCTCTCCATTCAGACTTCTCTTGTTACTTCATATACACATCCTGCTTATTATGCAACCGATACGCGCAGAGAGCCAGTGTGAGTTCCGTATAAGCAAGGATATTTCATAACTTTCTTATGAACGTTGAACTTTAAATCTTAATAGTGCAAAGACCAATAGTATTGAAACACCCGATGTATATATATATATATAATATGTGTGTGTGTGACAAGGGATGGAGCGTATACCCACCTAAAAAATTAGCATTACATCACTGTATATATTGTATATATACACGGTGTTCCAGAAGTCCCCTAACATAGGGTAAATATTATCGGTTTTTCAACAAAATGTAAGAGGGGAAACCGTCACCAAATTTAATGTTTTCCATCCAAAAGTGAAGGAATTTTTAAATCGGACTACTATTTGGGCTGTACACTCTTTATGCGTCCAATAATGAAAATTCAACCTTGCCATTTATCTGGATCAACAACACAAGTGAATGAAGTTACTGTCTTTTACGCTAACGTGTCGATGGTCAGCCTCCATTGAAAACACAGTTCTCATTCACCATACTGTTACAAAATTTATTCACCTCCTGACCCGCCCTTCCCTCCTCCAGTCCCTCTATTAATGGAAACGTTGCATTTTCATTTAACATTATGCACATAAAGACTACAGCCCAAACGGCTAGTCCGATTTAAAATATTCCTTCACTTTAGATTGAAAACATATTTGGAGACCGGTTCCTCTTACATTTTGTTGATAATAACAGAGTTACGCTATGTCAAGGAAGTTTTAAGACGCACTGTATTTAAATGGCTAGGGCAAATTACCCAGTTATGGACCCGGAGGAAGTTAAAAAAATTATATATTTTACACATTGTATCACTAAATTTTGAGTTTCTTTATTTCATGAACAAATAAATTTTTCCTGAAAGGAAGTCTATTTAGACATAGTAAAATCAGAATGTATTATTTATTTATCTTTTAATGAGAACCCGAAAATGACTAGTTGTTGGTACTCCCATGCGCAAAAAATATTGCGCGTATACTGTAACTCACAATTTTTCGCAATTATTCCATTTTCCATATGTTTATTGGTAAAATTCAGTTATTAGTACGTGGAGATAATAGAAAGCAATCCATCTAAGGAGATATTTCCAAAAAATATAATAAAATAATAAAAATATAAGCAAAAAACAAAATTATGTTCGGTTTTGTGTATACTGGCAATAATGTTTTCGAGGGAATTTTTGGAGTAGCACAGCACGATTGCAGAGGGAATAACAAGATTAGCTGAATCAAGGAACTGAAAATTGGAGCAAAATATTGCATTTATTGGCTTAAATCTAGGGTGTAAATTGTCTGCCAAATATAAATTAGCTTCTGTAAGCAAGATGCTATACGGAAAATATAAACAAAGAGAAAAACTGTTGTTTTAAGTTTGGAAGTGACATGCTCTATAGCCATGAGCATTTATTTCTTAAGAAAAAGATAGGCAACAAAAGAAAATCTGTGTGGGCAAGTGGGTAGAGTGACGGACTAGTAATTCTTATACTGTTTTGACACCAGATCGAATCCCATCCGGTCATGTTCAATTTTTTTTTCTTTACAAAACATTGTAGAAAGTGTATAATTTTTATGTTAATAAAACTGAAACAATACAATTAGGAAATAACTTTTTGTTTCCTCTGATGACGTATTTATTTAGAATTAGTGTACTATTAGTAATACCGATTGCTTTCAGTTTATGGTGTTGTATAGCTTCCTTTATCATCCTCTTTTCTTGAAAAAAAAATGTCTCCAATAAAGTATGAAAAATATATATAGTCAGAAACAGACATCTTAGTATCAAACATGATTTATCGTGATGAAATAAACAAGTTTCCCGTTATTAAAAAATAAAACTATAGGAAATCATTGAATTTGGTCTTAAGGTTTTTCTTATGCTACATATATTCTTTATAAGACTATACTTTATAAGGCAAGATGAGCGATCATACCCTCAAATTTATTTAGCTAGTGAGTGAAAGATGTTTTCGGCACAAATATTTTACAAGTTTAGGTGCATGAAACACCAATACGACATGGTCTTGACCTTCGTTTATTTCACATTATTATCCGACATATCATAGCAGGTAAAAAGCAGCATCAATCGGCAAGAAGAACTGCAAGTTGTGCTCTTAGTCTGTTTCTGATGCTCCGGACTCGATCGCCTAGCACGCTCGTCTATACCTTGACTCATACGTCTATCATTCAGTGCAGGCACATATCCAGCTTTTCTTTTCGGAGGGAACCCGACACGAATCCTCGTAAGCACGTAATTCTAATGTTTCAAAAATATCAATAATAATAATAATAATAATAATAATAATAATAATAATAATAATAATAATAATAATAATAATAATAATAATAATAATAATAATGCAACAGTTCTGTATTTCTCTTAAACGTTTCTTACTTGTCATTTATGAACCGGTCAAACTTAATCCTAACTCACACGAAATCAAAAAATATTTTCTAGAGACATGTAAGGAAAACTGTCTGCTACGTATATCACATAACAGAAAAAGCAAATGGCAATGAGTGTATCGTTCTAATACAGTAATGTTATAAACAGACCGGAAACGAAATTGTAATCCCATTTAAAAGTGTTCTTTAATTCCACCTGGTATCAATGGCATTACGGTATATTCTTACAAGTAACACTTCCCAAGTGTAACACTCCGATTTTGATAAAATTTGACAGGCAGATACTACACATAAAATAAACGAATACATGTTTTTTATTTTCTGCAGAAAAACTGTTTTACGGGGGCAAAAGCACTCACCCAAAATTTTGAAAGTTGACGCCCGAAAGACAAAAACAAGTGGACCAAAGTGTACGAAATTGTGCACAGATATGGCAGACGTAAAATGAAGGAATACGTGTTTTGTATTTTCCTGGAAAAAACGGTTAGGTGGGACGCAGACCCCTCCAAACCTTTGATCATGAAATATCAAAAGCGCTAGTAACAATATGTCTGATGTGTGTAAAGGACGAAGAATTCCGATGACACTTTGTGTATGGACAATACGCAAAAACTAAACGAATGCCTGTTTTAGGGGACAAAATCCCCCATCCAAAATGATGAAAGTTGACGCCCGAAAGGCAAGAAGAAGTGAACCGAAATGAATGAAATTGTGCACAGATATTGTAGACGAAAAATGAGGGAATATGGGTTCCGTATTTTCCTGAAGAAAAAAAAAAACAACGTTTCGGTGGGACACAGACCCCTCCAAAACTTTGATCGTGAAATATCAAAAGTGCTAATAACAGTATGTCAGAAGTGCTTAAAGGACATGAAGAATTGGAACGACACATTGTGTAGGGACAATACGCAAAAAAAAGGGTTTATTTTCTGAGAAAAATTGGTTTTAGGGGGCAGAATTCCCCACCCAAAATTTTGAAATCGTGCACAGATATTCTAGACGTAAATTGAGGTAATTGTGTTTCGTATTTTCCTGAAAAAAAAGCGATTGAGTGGGGCACGGACCTTCTAAGCTGTTGATTAGGAAATATCAAAAGAGCAAATAAGTATGTATACCGGTACGTCAGAAGTTCCTAAAGAGTATGGAGAATTGCAACGAAACTTCGTATAGGGACAATTTGCAAAACAATAAATAAAATGCATTTTAATTTGTATGAAAAAACAGTGTTGGGGCCTAGAGCCCCTCCAAAAAAAAGTTAATATTACCGTAAAAG
Organism: Thermobia domestica; assembly: GCF_964235325.1. Taxonomy (NCBI): domain Eukaryota; kingdom Metazoa; phylum Arthropoda; class Insecta; order Zygentoma; family Lepismatidae; genus Thermobia; species Thermobia domestica. The sequence goes on along the minus strand of NW_027657790.1, from coordinate 3,802 downwards.
TGCAGGAAGGAGTGGACCGAAGCAAATGAAATTGTGTGTATATATTGTATAGACTGTATGTAAAATAAGGACTTTCGTGTTTTAAAGATGTCCCTATCAATTTTGGCACATCAACAGCAAACAGGAAATTAATCGGCACGTGTTTTTGTTTATGCGGAAAAACATTTTAAGGGTTAAAGTTGATTCGTGAAATACTACAAAATACGCTATACTGTTTGTGCTTGATGTTGATCTGCCAAATTTGAAGAAATCTGATGGAGACACTTGTGAAACACGAGAGGCTTTATTTTTCATATCCAATATCTACAGACAATTTCATTCGCTTCGGTCCAATCCTTCCGACACTCAACGCCTCGGTCCACTCAAAAGGTTTTTTTCTCTTTTCAGGAAAATACGAAGCACGTATTTCCTCATCTTACCTCTACAACATTTGTGAACAATTTCATTCAGTTCGGTACATTTTTCTTGCCTTTCTTGCGTCAAATTTCAAAATTCATGCGGGGGACCTTTTGTCCTCTAAAACCGTTTTTTCGCAGGAAATAAAAAAGCCGAATTTGTTTATTTTTTGCTTATTGTCCTAACACAAAGTTTTGTTCCAATTCTTCATGTAAATTTAGGCACTTCTGACATACTGTTATTAGCACTTTTGATATTTCATGATCAAAGGTTTGGAGGGATCTGTGCCCCACCTAACCGTTTTTTCCAGGAAAATACAAAACACGTATTCTCTAATTTTATGTCCGCAATATCTGTTCACAATTTCGTTCACTTTGGTCCACTTGTTTTTGCCTTTCGAGCGTCAACTTTCAAATTTTCGGTGAGGGCTTTTGCCCCCTAAAACCGTTTTTCAGCAAAAAAATAAAAAAGCACTTGTTTGTTTATTTTATGTATAGTATCTACCTGCCAAATTTTATGAAAATCGGAGTGTTACACTTGGGAAGTGTTACTTGTTAGAATTATAACAACAACGCATTGTCCACAGTTTGGACACTGACTCAAAGTAATCTGACATAAATAATAAAAAAAAAAAAAAAACCTCAAAAGGGAAAAAGTAGGTTTATTAAAAAGCGCTTGAGGTTTGGTAAGGGACAGCTTCCAGGACCTCACGCTGGATACGTCACTGAGTCAATGCATTATATTTGTTTCTTGCAAAGATGATAATTAGATGCGTAATGTGTAAAATTATATCATAGTTTGACTTTTTATAGGTCTTTCCTTAACACATCCATATTATCCGGCGTTCTGCCTGCCTGTTTTATGTCGGATAAGCGAAACTCTACTGTATTTTCAGATAGCATATACACAGGAGCTAGAGGTCTGCACGGACCGGAATTTTTAGAACGGACCCGGCCCGTCCCCTTTAATTTATAATCTATAGGCATTAGCGGATTAAGGGCGGAGCCAATGGAGCCCAGGGCCCCCAGCTCAGGGGGCCCTTTAAAATCCCTCTGTTTAATACTTACGCTCGCGGTATCGCTAGATTTAAGTCTTTGCATCAGCAGCATTTACCTGTTAATAATGTATGCAATTATTTAATTGTTAATAATGAATTTAACTAAACTAATTATTGTAAACTTGAAGCACATTCAAATATTACAGCATAGTTCTCGGTAGTTCCATAAGTAATTTCAGAGACCACGGTGTTTCAGTGGTAGAGCGTTCACCTTTGGTGCATGGAGTCCTTGGTTCGATCTATGCTCGCGCCAAGTGAACCTTGTGCTGGACAAACACTGTGTGTGTGGGTTTTCTCGAGGTTCTCCCGTTTTATCCCACTTTTTTCATTCCACCATTTCATTCATTTCTTATCATCACTGTCTCCTTTAGCCTATCCGGCATAATCGTGGGACGTAAAACTTAAAAATTTCATTTCAAATCATTTCAATCAAAAAACAGTTGCAGGAAGTACCGAATAAAACAAACTACTATATACAATTCTGAGTATAGACCTATTATTCTTTTATGAAATTCTCGCGAACCTTATTTCTAAATTGAAGGGTAAGAAGACTAAATTCATTCTCTTATTATTATAGATCCATTTCAATTGAAGCAGTTGGAACAGTTGGAAAAAAAAATAAAAAAAAAACATACCCTATATTCCAGTGTGCCACAATCGCTATAACGCGCCACACTGGTGTGTCCAGCAAAGTGAACAGTGTGACGCAAACTTTTTCCTATTATTTGCAAGAATATTTGTCGAGTTCCTGTTATTTATTATTATTATTATTATTATTATTATTATTATTATTATTATTATTATTATTATTATTATTATTATTATTATTATTAACGATTTTTCCATGGATCAGCTGTCTGTATACGGTTAAGCAACCACAAGTATCACATTGAAGGAATGAGTGTAATTATTTACTTTAATAGTAATACAAAAGTCAATTTGCTTGTATATTCTACCGGTAATAACTGCATCCGTCTAGAAAGCTAGGACTAACAACAAAGGGATACCAAGTTGTGACCACACACCGCCCCAAATCGTGGGTGCCACAAGTTCTCTTCTACGCCTTAGAACAATAAGGGCTGTAGCGTTCAGGGAGAGAGAAAAACAACTTAATTCCATTGCAGTTATATGCTTATTAAATGTTAACTTATATTTATAAATTATGTAAGTGATCGTATCGTTTTCTGTTTATTATTATTATTATTATTATTATTATTATTATTATTATTATTATTATTATTATTATTATTATTATTATTATTATTATTATTATTATTATTATACATTTCTTAATACGTTGATTGCCATGTGTATGGAATTCCATACACACGGCTGTCCTGTACAGTAGAGCGTGATTATTTTCCATACGCAAACAATGTAGATATTCCAAGTTTGTTGTGTTCGTTCTATAGGTGTGTATGTAATTAGATACATATGGCGTAGAAATCAAAATTTAATGTCCATGCCACATATATGATGAAAAACCATACACAAAGACATTTATGAATAAAGACATTGAGTTTGAGTTTAACGTCTCGTTCAGCAACGAAGCTATATGAGACGTCGGCCTACTGATTAACGTGGACTCCGAACCACGTGAGCTCTCGCCGGGAATCGAAGCCGGGTCTTTCACGCCAAAGGCGCGTACGCTAACCACTAAGGAGCTTATGAACAGAGACATTTATGAGCTAAAACAAAGGCGAAAACAAAGATGTGTGATGTGATTTTGAGTTTCGCCCCTTTCAGCAGCGAGGCTATATGAGACGTGGACCTACTGATTAACGTGAAATCCGAACCACATGAGCTCCCGCCGGACGAAAACAAAGACCTTTGGAATTGACAATTGTTTGGACATTCCAGTCGAACCTACCTAATATTAACAACGTTTCTACGATAATTTCGTAACATTGTATTATTTCTTTTGTTGATTAGCTTGGTTAAGCTTATTTAAACACTTTCTTCTTTGCACCGACGTGTCACATCTCTTGAATGAAGATACACTAGCTCTCACTGGAAATCTAATCCAGAACCAATGCACTTGAACCATTTGACCACAACAAGGCACATTTAAAAAGAAGTTTCGATTTTGTTCGGAAAATTGTGATTAGGTGTAACATTTAAAAATATATTTAAGAAAGGGTACGGAGTAAACGCACTGTACTTTCTCGCTCGAATATTTTACACTGACTTATGTTAGGCTGCAACTGTTGTTGATACATTTATTTGGGAAATTGCGAATAAAATAATGTTTTGGAAAACTTTGCTAGAAGAAACTTCAGGCCCAAAAGTAAAGTACCCATTGGTCATATTTCCGTTAGAAATAACTTGATCCATATATTAGAATTATAA
>NW_027657789.1:0-19514 GCF_964235325.1 Thermobia domestica | reverse complement strand
TATAAGCTAGATCCAAGTATTCTTACTCATTCTCAATTACTTTTGTGTAATTGATTCATTTTGTAGGCTATTCTAATTCAACCTTCTCCGTCCAAGTCGTCATTATTTATAAATCTCCATATTCGATCGTCTTTGCACAACGGCTCGAATAATCATCGAGATGTTAAAATATATTCCTTCTTCCTTTAAGTGAAGGAGATAGAATACCACGCTATTACAAACTTAATCTATACAAATTTATATAAACTTGGAGACCGCGCATCTCCTCATCAGAAATCAAAGACTGAAGAATACTCCTCTGGTATCATAGGCTGTGGCAGAGCTCCGTATTTTAACTTTTACTGGTCGTTGTTGAAGTGTGAGATGCACGTATAAGTATTTTATTTTTTTAAAAAAAGTAAGCGTGCATTCTTCGACATCTCGATCCTCTTTTGGCACCTGCAAATATTGGAAAGCAAATAAAATATAACGTTCAACAAGGCTAAATGTAAATAAAAAATTCTTAAGTATAAGCATTTTTCACCAACCATTAGAAAGCAATATGCATTCATAATGGAAATATAGAGATATCAAAGGGGGGTCCAAATACAATTTGAGACTATATGAAAATTTCTAAAATTGCCCCTAAAAGTAGACTACATTTACAAAAAAAAGTCGGGATTTCGGGGAGGGGGGTCCGGACCCCCAGGACCCACCTCCTGCGTATGCCCCTGCCTGTCTCCCAAATTTGAGATGGGTACAAAGGACCATCTATTAAATTTTGGAAATTGCCTTATTTGATATGGTAGTATAGGACGGGTTCGTTTATTTTTATGGGTAAAAATTTGCGAAAAATTGACCAGGATTTAGACTTGTCTTATCCTATTAGATGAGACTTTACTAACATATGATTACATAAATGAGTACAGAATTTATAATCTTTCTTCAGACGTGGGTATATTGGAGGGATACGTAAGAGCACCCCTTAAATTAGCCTATAGCTCATAACCACATGGCGCTAAACTAATAAAAATCGTTTCACTTTTTACGAAGAGGTGAGTGAACTACCTACCTATGTGTAGAATTTGTTCAATGACAAGTGCAAATACATTTCTTGCTTATTTCGAATCTCTGCAGGGAATAATGAAGTATCCGTGGTATGGGTGGTGTAATTAAAATTTTTACTGCCAAGAGCGATTTCGCTTTGGGGAAAGTATCCAAATTTCGTCCCCCATTTGTTTTTTTACACCTGTTGGAACAATAATAAGTTTAGACACATAGAAATAACATACTATTATAGTTTGGACACTTAGCTAAGACATGCGGTATTGGATTTTGGAAAGGGGGCGCGGTGGCTCAGTGGTAGATTGTTCACCTCCAGTGCTTGGGGTCCCTGGTTCGATCCCAGCTCGCGCCGTGTGGACGTTGTGGTGGACAAACACCGTGCTCCTCGGTTTTCTCGGGGTTCTGTTTCCTCCCACATTCTTCATTCCACCATTTCACTCATGATCACTGTCCCATTAGCCTAACCGGCATAATCCTGGGACGTAAAACTTAAAGATATCTTGTTTTTGGAAAGATAATAATTAAATAAAAGAACTGCTGAAAAATATTAAAAAGTACGAATTTTTGATTTTCAAAAAGTGTTCCTAATTTCGTACCCCAGTATTTTTAGAGAAAAGAATGTGCAAGTTTCATTTCTAATTGTACAAATTGCTTTATTTATAAAGGTACTACATAAAAAAACGCCAAATACATAAAAAAAATACTCAGAAACTGGAATATAATGCTTATAAAAATTAAAATTAGGCCTATGAGTTTCTTTGAAAAATGTCCACTATTGTAATACCTTGCCTCATGCAACGTCACTTACAAAAACCTGTTAATACTTAGGAAATTCTCGGAAAATGGAATATTACGCCTATAAAAATGTCAATTAGGCCACTAGTTTCTTTGAAAATTTCACTCAGGGGCGTCATTTAGGGGGGTAGGGAGGAGCATTTGCCTCCCCCTGAGTTTGAGATGTATATAGATTTTATCAATATAGTAGTAGTAAGTCAGTGAAAAACCCGAAATTTAACTTATATCAAGGGGTCTTGCCCCCCCTCTCCCAAGCCAAATCTGAAATGATGCTACTGTGTTCACTTCGTACTAGCATGCTACTTGCAACGTCACACACACACACACACAAAGACTACATAAGAAATACTCAGAGAACGAAATATTAATGCTTCACTGAACTGCATTGAGGTTTCTTTTTAAGAATTTAAACTAGGAATACATCACTCAAATGATTTACTACGAGAGGAAGAACACAATTCGTGACACCATTGAAAGCACCGTATCCACTTTTCCCCTTTCTTGTCTGCGGAGAAGGACATCCCAAAATGTTACAATCAACATCCTCGTCTCTTGTCTTGTCTTTTCTTCACCATTATTGGTGCTTATTCACTTTTGCACCCTCCAAGTATTGTGCAACAAATGTTAAGAAGAAAAGTTTTTATTCAACTGATTAAACTTTTTTTCTTTCCTGGAAGTAATATATTATTTTTATTATTATTATTATTTTGAATTCTGATAATTGTTCCAAGTACTCTTTAATTCTTTTTTAAAATTAAAGGTTGACGTATTACTTCCTTGTATAACCAGTTTTGAATATAAAAAGATGAGAGATTTTTTAAATATATAAATTAAGTCCTGCTTTTGATATGAATTGTACCATTGCTTTTATTCCTTTCCAGTTGTTTGATGCCAAAACAAATTTATAAGAAAATGGTGCGTATCCCAGAGTCGAATGTAGTTGTTGGAGTAAATTAGTTCTGTGTAACTTATATAGATCGCATTCAAATATAATATAGTTTAGAGTGTCAATTCCTTTATTGCACCAACAGTGGTAAATTTCTTTCCTTTTAATTTGAAATTGTTTTGTTGGAGTTAATGCAGTATTAAGTAAGATGCGGTAATATATTATTACTTCTCGTCTTGTCCAGGAAGATAGGCATTTGAAGAAGTTTGCTGTATTGTTTTCGTGAATCTCCCAATAAAGTTTTCCAGATAATGGAGTATTCTTTAATCTCCATTGATTGAACTCTGATTTTACGTACTCTGATATATATTTGAAATTTTGTGGTGCTAATTTTATATTTTGGCCTACTCGAAATGCACTTTTAGCAGCTGAATCAATAATAGTTGAGTTTGGATCAAGGTTGACGTGTGCTTTGCTAAACACAAATGTTATTTGATATTTATTTTTTGACATAATTGCATAAAGATATTTGATGTTTAAAATGAGCCAAGTTGTTTTTTTTTCAGTGAGTTGTGTTGAGAGACATTAGCACACTTAAAGAGTTTGAGCATATTGTCGACTTTAATATATTTTTTTATGTACAGTAGAGCCTGGCGTATCGCAAAAGCTTCTTCCTCAAAGATAGATGTAGATTGTGGTCATTTATATTTAATAGTACAGGATTTTGCTCGGATAAATATTGCGGCTCCAAGTTTAGAATTTGGGATCAGTATAAATAAATATAGTGTTTTCGTCAAAAGAGTGAATTGTAGCTTTCCAGATGTTCTGGTAAATTGCTTGTCTTAAGTCTTTATGATATTCTTTATATAATTAGGTATAATGGGTTTGATCTGCGTTATATTAACTTGATAGTCCCAAACAAAACAACTTAGGGTAGAAACTTTCTGAATATATATATTAATATTTTTTAAGTTCATGTATGCTTAAATGAACCACGGTTTTTTCTTAGAGTAAGGTGTACTTTTTTCAGAATTAAATCAATTTGTTGTAATTTATTCATGATCGGAGAGTTAGATTTTCCTAAAGCGTTTAAAATACATTGGTATCCATATTTAGAAATAAAAATTTGGATTGGGTTGCATCCAATTTCTGTTAAAAGAGCTCCTTTCGGACAGAATGCTGGTTGTGAAAAAATTGATTTCGCTAACAAATATAAGGTTTGTTCCAGTTTAGTATAATAAGAGTGGATATGATTCATAAATACAATGCCATAAGCTACCTTTGACATAAATCCTTGTTTGAGAATAGTTGCTAGGGATATAGAATTAATTCCCCATTTTTTTGATGATAGACAACTGAGTAAATTCTGATATTTTGTTGATTCGTTCAAAAGGAATTGAATATGTTTTCTCTAGTTTAATTTCCTGTGAAGATGCATTCATAAATATTTCATTCCACTATCAGAGTTAATCTTGATATTTTGCATTTGTGTGATATATTGTTGAAAATTCCTCTTCCTGATAAAGATAAATTTGGTTTTTTTACAGTTGAGTTCTAAGCCATTTTGAACCATCCAGTTATTTATTTTATTTAGGTTCCTTTCTAATATAGGAAAACTTTCTTTAATATTGTTAGTTTAAATGTTTAGCAGGACATCATCTGCAAAACCAATCATCTGGCATGGATACCAGTTGTTTTTCAGCAAATCCGATATATATATATATATATATATATATATATATATATATATATATATATATATATATATATATATATATTGACAACCAAGCTGCATCTGTGCCTAAAGTAATGGGGATGAATTGCTTAGTTAGATGCAGTTCGGCTGCTTCTGTCCACCATCTACAATGGACAGGAATAACCATAATTTTAGCGAGAGGTTAATAACAAAAAGTGAACTAAATTATCTTTAAATATCAAATATATTCTTATTAATTAATTTAAAGTGTATTATGTGATGTTTATGCTTTTGGGTGTAACATGACACTCTCAGTCGCAGAATCTATAAACCTCTGAGAACTTTACCATAGGCAACAACACAGCTGATGACATACCTGTTGAGACTGTTGAAGAAACCATGGACGATAAATGAACTCGTTGTCCGGTATTCAGTTGTCACCCGACAACTGACAGTCGGCTGGTCTCGAACCTGCGACCGAGGTATCGTGGAACCTCGTTCAGCTTCTCCTCAGGATGTTCGCACTTCCAACGCTATATTCGAACTTCCTCCTTCTGACCTCTGATCCACCTCTGATCCTAAATCCAACAAAGAATAGGTTTTTATTCCATCCTCCAGACGATGGAATGTGTCCCCTCAACTTTGGAATGACATAAAAATGTCACAGCTGTTAGAAACTTTCATTTCTTGATTGTTGTGCCATGTCCAAAATTCTCAGACAGTTTATTTCTGCTAAACTGCATATTATGTCATACCCGAAATGTGTATTTGTAAACAAAGCTGAGTACACAAAATATTTATAACAACAGAGCTTACACGCTCTTTTCTTAAATTCTGACATTTCATCGTTATTAACACATTATGTCTAGACGACATATAAACAATAACAAACATCATGTGTAATTACTTACAGCATGACATTGTTTACTTTTTCTGATTCTGATTAAACACAACATAATTTTATCTTCTTAAGTTTTTGAATGAGATTAACTTTCACAACAATAACAATAAAATAATATTAAATATCGATTACATATCGGATCCATCTACATGCCCCCTCTTCAAAACTAAGGTAGCTCTGATACCGATTAGATCACCGTGGTGATCGGCTTTTATTTATTTAAATTAAAATATCAATAATTATTTTATTAACACAATACATCTCTTTTAGCAAATGCAATTAATCATTTTTAAACATGTAAATAATGTTTCTTTGAACTATTTATCTTAAAAAAACAAAATCTTCCTTTATTTAATCACAATATTCATATTTAATTCGTTTATTCAATATCTTTGTTCATTTACGTATATATATATATTTTTTTTCCAAGTGTTCACTGTATCCAAATAGTTCTTAAAACGTATTCTCGCGCCATCTGTTATCAAACCGTTGAACTTCTTGAAGCTCAACTCACACAACTACTGATATATATATGTTTATTTCAACTCACAATTCGTTTCGCATCTTGAAAGGATTGTATTTCCTTTCCGGATGTCCATGCATACTTGTTTCTCATAGTTTCCAACCATAATGTTTTTCTTGCACATCAGGAATATAATCTTACCATATCTGTTTTCCCTTTTTTTTTTCTTTCACTACTAAAACTGTAACTGAATATGCGAAAACACTAATATTTTTACTGCACACTTTTTATGATTATCTTTCACTCAATCATCACTACAAAACCAAAACAAAAATTTCACTTTTCCAGAAAGTACACCAAATACCACAATTCTGATCTTGTGGAATTGGCTACACTTGCTTCACTGCAACTCACTGCTGATACAGTGTTTTTTCCTTTGTCAACAACCTTGACCATCACCTACGTGTCCTAGTTTTCAACCACGTCAGTCTGCAATCATTTCCTTCCATTTCACAAGTTGTGAACCATCACAAATGTCGATCAATTTTCAACCAATTGATATGTCATCGATTTACTCCTTTACCTATGATAAAACCCATCAATCATCAATCCTACAATCTGAGAAGTGTCATATCTTTTTATTTATTTTTCTATTTTATTTTCACTGGTGTTATGTGTTTTCGTGTAGTGAATTTTCATATCTTTAATGACCTGCTGCTTCATGAATTACGTCTAGATTACTATTTGGTAAGTACACCTATTAGCTAATTACATTTACAATTAAATTATTATTATTATTATTATTATTATTATTATTATTATTATTATTATTATTATTATTATTATTATTATTATTATTATTCGCGTTATATTATTTAAATTACATTATTTAATTCACAATTTAATTTCCCTGACTAGTGATAACTAAAACCAAAACCTGTTTACAGATTCGGGGTTTTATCGATGAAATTCCACATTTCCTTGGAATTCGAAAAACGGACTTTGGTAGCTGAATGGCGGTCCTGCTCGCCATTTCATCTGAAAGCAAGATTTGTTTCTAGTTACCTTATTAGAAAAAAATAATCTATCTAATAACATTACATTATATTATTTTCTTTATTTATTTCTATTCTCTTTATTTTTATTAAAAAAAACATTATTCTTCTTCACACACTTAAATGTTCTCACTTTTTTTTTAAAAAAAAAAATCGGTCTTGAATTACATACTATAGTCAAAATATCACTTAACTATATTTGTTCGTCAATCTTGGATGTACAATTTACATTATCCGACCTGCAGATAATTAAATTTAATTACTCTTAAAATCCGGTATTTTAATCTATATCAATGTATCGGCTTATTTTCGTTGCTGGTGGCTAGTCAACAACCAATTATTTGCCATCGTCTATATTCATGTATTATTCTCGTCATAAATCTATAAATATCTAACTTACGTACGTACACTATATTATTCTAAATTAAATTAAATTAAATGCCATAGGCCTTATCTCTGAAACGATTTCTCTCTAATCTCGTATATAAACGCAGATATTTCTTTATCGTCTCCAATTGTTCTCTATCTTTGTTAAGGGTAACTCCTGATCAGTCATAGCTGAATCTTTTTCTTCCCAAAACTTATTTATTCTTACGTACTATATTCTATAATATATATCTTCAGTACTATTACTTCTTAGCGCTTATCTATTTATCTCTTTGTACTTCATTTATTTCTATATAATATCTCATATTCTCATATATCTCATATTATTTATCTATAATCTTCTCAATATTCACATATGTCTATATCTGTATATTATTTGTCTAACTCGGGTATATTTGTATCATATCCTTTATTATATTTAAATTATCTCGTTATTTTTTCATCTTTCTGCTATCATATTCTATCTATCTCCTTGTCTATTTCACTATTTCTCATTCTCACCAAAACCTTACTTTGCTTCTTTCCTCTCAATCTTAATGATAATTAGTTTAAATGACATGTTGCTTATTTTATTACTACCTCTAGGCCTGGACTCAAAACCTAGTTACAACTAGACTTGCCAGCTTCTCTTCTATTATTCTACTAAAACTTACATTACTATTCACAGTATTTCATGCCTTACTATGTACTTATTCCTAACTTAAAACGAAATTTTGAACTTTTAATTTTGAACTTATCGGAATCTTCTAGATAAACTAGACTCACTAAAAAAAAAAATCTGCCACTGCTTTGCAAATGGTAAACGAGGCATCTATTTCTCTCTATATCTGTGTCTCTTCTTGCTTTACCATCGAAGACTTATGTGCATTTCTAAAAAAAATTATTCTCATCGACGTTTTGGTCACTCCCACTTTGAACTCAACGAGAATGTGACTTCCCGTCTACCTAGTTTTTCCTCTAAGACAATTTGCCTAATTTATTTCTACAACTAAAGTCACTATTCACCAATTATTATCATCCTTCTTTTTTCTTTTTTTTTTCGACTAAACTTTGCCTCTTAAACTCTAGATTTTATAACCACCTATATTTCTCATTATCGATAGCTAAAATTATCTCATAGTTCTTCATTACGTTATAATTAATACTACTTATTTCTTCTCTATTAAAATAATTACTTCTTTATATTCTTTATGTTCAACTTAATCACTTTATCGTTTTAAATCATTATCTTCATTTTATTATTTATGCATGCTTCTTTATGCATAGTGCATCAATTCTCTTAGTACTATTTATTACCTACATTTACTTTATCTCTTTATCCTATTTTCTTCTAGCCTAACTTAATTCTATTTTATCCTAGCTTACTTAACTATATAATAATAACCAAATACCCATAATTACTACTAATATTAACTTATGTCTAACTTAACTCTTACTTTTCTAACTATATTTACCTATAATAATAATAATAACCGACAGTTCCCAAACCATTAAATAATATATATGTCTACTATTAACACTAATCCTAACTATTTACATCTACTTTACATAACTACTAGTCCACTTTATTGAAATAGCTCCACATTTCTTTGTATAAATAGCTCGGCAAATGCTGCTAAATCTAACATCGTTTTATCATTTGCAATGATAAATTTGGCTTCTTTTTCATACTTTGCCATAGTTGGAATTACTTCCGCAATTCTGATGGCTTGTGAACATTCAAATCTAGCTCTAAACCTTTCCAACCACTGGTTCACCATAAGCTGGTGCTTACAACCTTTAAAAATTGCACTTATCTTATATCTATATCCTTCTGTTTTAATAACAAAAAACGTTGCCCCATGCAACACACTACACGTTTCAGATATGTTCGAAATTGTGGCGAACACATGACGCCTTATTCCAAGTTCTACTAGGTCTTCCATACTGAAATTCTTTTCAGTGAATTCCAATACATAATAATTATTATAAACTTTGTCAACTATGTTTTCTGTTATTTGCTTTTCTGTACCACTACCAAACGTAGGATTGTACTCGACGAAATGTCGCAGTACCCCTTGGTCTAATACATAAAACCTCGTGTTGGTAAATAACGTCGCTGGCTTGCCATTTCCTTTTAACACAGGAAAATGAATCCTGTTGTTATTTAATAACGACAACATCTTTCTTATTATTCTAGAGGGTGGGTGGTCGGGATTATTTCTTATTAAATGTTCACTCTAATGTTTTAAATTTACATCACAAATGTGCCTGCCTTAGAATCGAACCTAGGGCTTTCCACCATTCTTATGATAGGTTAATAAGAATTTTTAAATACTAAACCTCCCGGAAATCAAACCTAGGGCATACTCCACCATTTCAATGGTGGGTTACTAAGAATTTTTAAAAACAAATAGGATTTGGCGCCTCCACCATTTCAATGGTGGGTTACTAAGAATTTTTTTAAATATTAAACCTTCCGGAAACCGAACCAAAGGTCGCCTCCACCATTTCAACCTCCCTGCATCGGGTCTTTAAGTTAATGAGAGCGAAATTGCTTAATTAGATGCAGTTCGGCTGCTTCTGTCCACCATCTACAATGGACAGGAATAACCATAATTTTAGCGAGAGGTTAATAACAAAAAGTGAACTAAATTATCTTTAAATATCAAATATATTCTTATTAATTAATTTAAAGTGTATTATGTGATGTTTATGCTTTTGGGTGTAACATGACACTCTCAGTCGCAGAATCTATAAACCTCTGAGAACTTTACCATAGGCAACAACACAGCTGATGACATACCTGTTGAGACTGTTGAAGAAACCATGGACGATAAATGAACTCGTTGTCCGGTATTCAGTTGTCACCCGACAACTGACAGTCGGCTGGTCTCGAACCTGCGACCGAGGTATCGTGGAACCTCGTTCAGCTTCTCCTCAGGATGTTCGCACTTCCAACGCTATATTCGAACTTCCTCCTTCTGACCTCTGATCCACCTCTGATCCTAAATCCAACAAAGAATAGGTTTTTATTCCATCCTCCAGACGATGGAATGTGTCCCCTCAACTTTGGAATGACATAAAAATGTCACAGCTGTTAGAAACTTTCATTTCTTGATTGTTGTGCCATGTCCAAAATTCTCAGACAGTTTATTTCTGCTAAACTGCATATTATGTCATACCCGAAATGTGTATTTGTAAACAAAGCTGAGTACACAAAATATTTATAACAACATAGAGCTTACACGCTCTTTTCTTAAATTCTGACATTTCATCGTTATTAACACATTATGTCTAGACGACATATAAACAATAACAAACATCATGTGTAATTACTTACAGCATGACATTGTTTACTTTTTCTGATTCTGATTAAACACAACATAATTTTATCTTCTTAAGTTTTTGAATGAGATTAACTTTCACAACAATAACAATAAAATAATATTAAATATCGATTACATATCGGATCCATCTACATGCCCCCTCTTCAAAACTAAGGTAGCTCTGATACCGATTAGATCACCGTGGTGATCGGCTTTTATTTATTTAAATTAAAATATCAATAATTATTTTATTAACACAATACATCTCTTTTAGCAAATGCAATTAATCATTTTTAAACATGTAAATAATGTTTCTTTGAACTATTTATCTTAAAAAAACAAAATCTTCCTTTATTTAATCACAATATTCATATTTAATTCGTTTATTCAATATCTTTGTTCATTTACGTATATATATATATTTTTTTTCCAAGTGTTCACTGTATCCAAATAGTTCTTAAAACGTATTCTCGCGCCATCTGTTATCAAACCGTTGAACTTCTTGAAGCTCAACTCACACAACTACTGATATATATATGTTTATTTCAACTCACAATTCGTTTCGCATCTTGAAAGGATTGTATTTCCTTTCCGGATGTCCATGCATACTTGTTTCTCATAGTTTCCAACCATAATGTTTTTCTTGCACATCAGGAATATAATCTTACCATATCTGTTTTCCCTTTTTTTTTTCTTTCACTACTAAAACTGTAACTGAATATGCGAAAACACTAATATTTTTACTGCACACTTTTTATGATTATCTTTCACTCAATCATCACTACAAAACCAAAACAAAAATTTCACTTTTCCAGAAAGTACACCAAATACCACAATTCTGATCTTGTGGAATTGGCTACACTTGCTTCACTGCAACTCACTGCTGATACAGTGTTTTTTCCTTTGTCAACAACCTTGACCATCACCTACGTGTCCTAGTTTTCAACCACGTCAGTCTGCAATCATTTCCTTCCATTTCACAAGTTGTGAACCATCACAAATGTCGATCAATTTTCAACCAATTGATATGTCATCGATTTACTCCTTTACCTATGATAAAACCCATCAATCATCAATCCTACAATCTGAGAAGTGTCATATCTTTTTATTTATTTTTCTATTTTATTTTCACTGGTGTTATGTGTTTTCGTGTAGTGAATTTTCATATCTTTAATGACCTGCTGCTTCATGAATTACGTCTAGATTACTATTTGGTAAGTACACCTATTAGCTAATTACATTTACAATTAAATTATTATTATTATTATTATTATTATTATTATTATTATTATTATTATTATTATTATTATTATTATTATTATTATTCGCGTTATATTATTTAAATTACATTATTTAATTCACAATTTAATTTCCCTGACTAGTGATAACTAAAACCAAAACCTGTTTACAGATTCGGGGTTTTATCGATGAAATTCCACATTTCCTTGGAATTCGAAAAACGGACTTTGGTAGCTGAATGGCGGTCCTGCTCGCCATTTCATCTGAAAGCAAGATTTGTTTCTAGTTACCTTATTAGAAAAAAATAATCTATCTAATAACATTACATTATATTATTTTCTTTATTTATTTCTATTCTCTTTATTTTTATTAAAAAAAACATTATTCTTCTTCACACACTTAAATGTTCTCACTTTTTTTTTTAAAAAAAAATCGGTCTTGAATTACATACTATAGTCAAAATATCACTTAACTATATTTGTTCGTCAATCTTGGATGTACAATTTACATTATCCGACCTGCAGATAATTAAATTTAATTACTCTTAAAATCCGGTATTTTAATCTATATCAATGTATCGGCTTATTTTCGTTGCTGGTGGCTAGTCAACAACCAATTATTTGCCATCGTCTATATTCATGTATTATTCTCGTCATAAATCTATAAATATCTAACTTACGTACGTACACTATATTATTCTAAATTAAATTAAATTAAATGCCATAGGCCTTATCTCTGAAACGATTTCTCTCTAATCTCGTATATAAACGCAGATATTTCTTTATCGTCTCCAATTGTTCTCTATCTTTGTTAAGGGTAACTCCTGATCAGTCATAGCTGAATCTTTTTCTTCCCAAAACTTATTTATTCTTACGTACTATATTCTATAATATATATCTTCAGTACTATTACTTCTTAGCGCTTATCTATTTATCTCTTTGTACTTCATTTATTTCTATATAATATCTCATATTCTCATATATCTCATATTATTTATCTATAATCTTCTCAATATTCACATATGTCTATATCTGTATATTATTTGTCTAACTCGGGTATATTTGTATCATATCCTTTATTATATTTAAATTATCTCGTTATTTTTTCATCTTTCTGCTATCATATTCTATCTATCTCCTTGTCTATTTCACTATTTCTCATTCTCACCAAAACCTTACTTTGCTTCTTTCCTCTCAATCTTAATGATAATTAGTTTAAATGACATGTTGCTTATTTTATTACTACCTCTAGGCCTGGACTCAAAACCTAGTTACAACTAGACTTGCCAGCTTCTCTTCTATTATTCTACTAAAACTTACATTACTATTCACAGTATTTCATGCCTTACTATGTACTTATTCCTAACTTAAAACGAAATTTTGAACTTTTAATTTTGAACTTATCGGAATCTTCTAGATAAACTAGACTCACTAAAAAAAAAATCTGCCACTGCTTTGCAAATGGTAAACGAGGCATCTATTTCTCTCTATATCTGTGTCTCTTCTTGCTTTACCATCGAAGACTTATGTGCATTTCTAAAAAAAATTATTCTCATCGACGTTTTGGTCACTCCCACTTTGAACTCAACGAGAATGTGACTTCCCGTCTACCTAGTTTTTCCTCTAAGACAATTTGCCTAATTTATTTCTACAACTAAAGTCACTATTCACCAATTATTATCATCCTTCTTTTTTCTTTTTTTTTTCGACTAAACTTTGCCTCTTAAACTCTAGATTTTATAACCACCTATATTTCTCATTATCGATAGCTAAAATTATCTCATAGTTCTTCATTACGTTATAATTAATACTACTTATTTCTTCTCTATTAAAATAATTACTTCTTTATATTCTTTATGTTCAACTTAATCACTTTATCGTTTTAAATCATTATCTTCATTTTATTATTTATGCATGCTTCTTTATGCATAGTGCATCAATTCTCTTAGTACTATTTATTACCTACATTTACTTTATCTCTTTATCCTATTTTCTTCTAGCCTAACTTAATTCTATTTTATCCTAGCTTACTTAACTATATAATAATAACCAAATACCCATAATTACTACTAATATTAACTTATGTCTAACTTAACTCTTACTTTTCTAACTATATTTACCTATAATAATAATAATAACCGACAGTTCCCAAACCATTAAATAATATATATGTCTACTATTAACACTAATCCTAACTATTTACATCTACTTTACATAACTACTAGTCCACTTTATTGAAATAGCTCCACATTTCTTTGTATAAATAGCTCGGCAAATGCTGCTAAATCTAACATCGTTTTATCATTTGCAATGATAAATTTGGCTTCTTTTTCATACTTTGCCATAGTTGGAATTACTTCCGCAATTCTGATGGCTTGTGAACATTCAAATCTAGCTCTAAACCTTTCCAACCACTGGTTCACCATAAGCTGGTGCTTACAACCTTTAAAAATTGCACTTATCTTATATCTATATCCTTCTGTTTTAATAACAAAAAACGTTGCCCCATGCAACACACTACACGTTTCAGATATGTTCGAAATTGTGGCGAACACATGACGCCTTATTCCAAGTTCTACTAGGTCTTCCATACTGAAATTCTTTTCAGTGAATTCCAATACATAATAATTATTATAAACTTTGTCAACTATGTTTTCTGTTATTTGCTTTTCTGTACCACTACCAAACGTAGGATTGTACTCGACGAAATGTCGCAGTACCCCTTGGTCTAATACATAAAACCTCGTGTTGGTAAATAACGTCGCTGGCTTGCCATTTCCTTTTAACACAGGAAAATGAATCCTGTTGTTATTTAATAACGACAACATCTTTCTTATTATTCTAGAGGGTGGGTGGTCGGGATTATTTCTTATTAAATGTTCACTCTAATGTTTTAAATTTACATCACAAATGTGCCTGCCTTAGAATCGAACCTAGGGCTTTCCACCATTCTTATGATAGGTTAATAAGAATTTTTAAATACTAAACCTCCCGGAAATCAAACCTAGGGCATACTCCACCATTTCAATGGTGGGTTACTAAGAATTTTTAAAAACAAATAGGATTTGGCGCCTCCACCATTTCAATGGTGGGTTACTAAGAATTTTTTTAAATATTAAACCTTCCGGAAACCGAACCAAAGGTCGCCTCCACCATTTCAACCTCCCTGCATCGGGTCTTTAAGTTAATGAGAGCGAAATTGCTTAATTAGATGCAGTTCGGCTGCTTCTGTCCACCATCTACAATGGACAGGAATAACCATAATTTTAGCGAGAGGTTAATAACAAAAAGTGAACTAAATTATCTTTAAATATCAAATATATTCTTATTAATTAATTTAAAGTGTATTATGTGATGTTTATGCTTTTGGGTGTAACATGACACTCTCAGTCGCAGAATCTATAAACCTCTGAGAACTTTACCATAGGCAACAACACAGCTGATGACATACCTGTTGAGACTGTTGAAGAAACCATGGACGATAAATGAACTCGTTGTCCGGTATTCAGTTGTCACCCGACAACTGACAGTCGGCTGGTCTCGAACCTGCGACCGAGGTATCGTGGAACCTCGTTCAGCTTCTCCTCAGGATGTTCGCACTTCCAACGCTATATTCGAACTTCCTCCTTCTGACCTCTGATCCACCTCTGATCCTAAATCCAACAAAGAATAGGTTTTTATTCCATCCTCCAGACGATGGAATGTGTCCCCTCAACTTTGGAATGACATAAAAATGTCACAGCTGTTAGAAACTTTCATTTCTTGATTGTTGTGCCATGTCCAAAATTCTCAGACAGTTTATTTCTGCTAAACTGCATATTATGTCATACCCGAAATGTGTATTTGTAAACAAAGCTGAGTACACAAAATATTTATAACAACATAGAGCTTACACGCTCTTTTCTTAAATTCTGACATTTCATCGTTATTAACACATTATGTCTAGACGACATATAAACAATAACAAACATCATGTGTAATTACTTACAGCATGACATTGTTTACTTTTTCTGATTCTGATTAAACACAACATAATTTTATCTTCTTAAGTTTTTGAATGAGATTAACTTTCACAACAATAACAATAAAATAATATTAAATATCGATTACATATCGGATCCATCTACAATATATATATATATATATATATATATATATATATATATATATATATATATTGAAGAGGATGGAACTTAGTTTACTTCCTTGTAGAAGTCCCAATGATGTTTCCCTATGGGTGGAGTAAAAATTGTTCCATTTGATAAAAAGTTTCCTGTTAATTAAAGAATTGTGTATGATTCTTATCATATTCCCTGGAATTTTTAGTTCGTGCATTTTTTGAATAAGAATGTCTAATATAATTGTCAAATGCACCTTGAATATCCAGGGATATAACTACTAGTGATTGTCTTAAGTAAAAAGATTTGTAAATATCTTATATCAGTAATGTTAATACATCGTATGTTGAAATTTTTTCTGAAGCCTGTTACATTAAAGGGAAGAAGTTGATGGTGTTCTATGAACCACATAAGTCGATTTAATAAAAGATTTTCGAATATTTTCATTGAACAGTTTAATAAAGCTATAGGTCGAAAGTTACTATATTTGTTGTCATACTAAGTTGTCATATTATTCGGATGTTTGGATTTTGGTATGGGAATCACTAGGATTTTTTCCATTGTAATGGAATAATACCAGAGTTCAAAATATTGTTGTAATAGTTAAGCAAAATTTTGAAACCATCAGGAAGATGTTTGTAATGATTAAATCCAATGCCATCAATACCTGGAGATGGATTTCTATGTAAATTTTTAAGAACAATTTCCAGTTCTTTCATTGTAAAATCCTTATCTAATAGAGGATTGGCATTGTTGAATAAGTATGTGCTTAAAAGTATTCTATCGTTGTTGACTGAACAAGATGTTAGTTTACAATGAAATAGCTCAATCCAACTGAAGTCAAATATTGGGAATGTACTTTCATTACTTGTATAATAATTTCTGAACTCCTTCCAGAAGTTCCATATTTTATACGTTGAGGTACGATCTGACAAGGTATTGCAAAAATTTTGCCAATGTTGTCTCTTGGTATTATTATTAATAATTTTATTGGTATTATTATTATTAATAATAATATAGAGCTTTCTGTTGTTGATAATTAACAAAATTTGAAGGAGATTTCACTGATATAAATAATTCGAAAGCAGGTAAACACTTATTAACACTTTTTTGACATTCAGTATTCCACCATGTTGGTTTATTACGTGGTCGTTGATTTGAATTATTATTTCTGTTCCACACTTGTTTTTATTTTGCTGATAGAATGGAAGAAGAGGTTTTAATTAGCTTCAAAAGGTCCTGTTCTTTAGTTGGGTTCATGATATTTTCCTGAATCATATTGCTGTATGCTGTCCAATTTATATTCTTTGCAACACGTTGAAGTTTTGATTTAAACAATTCATTGTTGTTATGAGAGTGAACAGGTAACTGATTTATTGTGTGAGATTTAAAAAATAATTGGATAGTGATCACTATTACACGTATGAAAATACGTTGAACATTCTGTTTCTATGTAATGCTCTCTCTTAGCCAAGGTTATATCAGGAGCACTGAAGGAATTGTTTTGGAGAACCGTTATTGAGAAAAGTGAATGGTGATTCTGTCAGTACTTTAAAAAAAATTCGCCCCGCGTTATCTGTTCTATTTGAGCCTCATATTGTATGCGATACGTTAAAATCTCCACAGATATAATCAATTTCTTGTTTATTTAGTAATAATGATTTCCAAAATGAAGTATTAACTTTTATTTTGGGTGGAATCTATAGATTTATCAACTTTATATTGTGAATTTGAATGCCAACATATTGAATATGATTGTGGTGATTAGTTAGTTGTAAATTGAATGATTGGTGTTGTAAATTAGATTTTATACAAATAGCAATTCCTCCATGTGAGTCATGTCTCAAATGATTAATACAATTATATCCCTGAATTTTTTAATGGGATTTTCGGAGTACACCATGTTTCTTGTAAAAGTACTGTCAGGTGAATATATATTAATCAATGGTTTTAAATAATAGAGTTTTCCATATATGCTTTGTGCATTCCATTGTAAAATAACTAACTTTCTATTCATTATGTTATCCATTAATAATTACACTAAATGAACAATAATTTTTTCCTAAACTTTATAAAGGATTTTTTTGGAAGACATCTTTTTTATAAATCAAGAATTGAGTATAGTTCTTGTATGACTGTGTCCACCTTCAGTTGTGATTCATTTTCTCCTTGTAATGAAGTCAGACAACGTTGGAAAATTTCTTTTAATTTAAATGTTTTATTTTGAAATGTCCCTGATAAGTCAATTCTGCGATCTATATCATGAGATGCTACAGCCGAGAGATAAGAGATCTTTGAGTTTTACGTCCCACGCTTATGCCGGTTAAGCTAAAGGAGACGGTGATGATGAGTAATGAATGAAATGGTGGAATGAAGAAAGTGGGAGGAAACGGGAGAACCCCGAGGAAACCCACGCACACGGTGTTTGTCCACCACAAAATTCACTTGGCAGGGGCTGGGATCGAACCCGGGACCCCAAGCACCAGAGGTGAACGCTCTACCACTGAGCCACCGCGGCCCTCATGCTAAAGCCGAGTTTTCATGTTTAGGCATAAGGGATGTTGGGTGAAAGGTTTGTATTCTGTTCGGAAAGTTCTTCCCTTGAGGAAGATCATTGTTAAAATTAGTAGGTTGTGAATGTGGGTTGGAAGATATTTTCCTTTTAAAAGAAGAAACATCTCTTGGTCTAGGAAAGATTTTACTTCTTCTTTATACTGTTGGTATTCTAAGAGAAGTTTTTAGATGTAGTAGGCTGTTGACATTTAAAGTTAGATTTGAGTCGATGTTGAATTGCACAGTTTTCTTGGAATTATTGTCAATTATAAATTTTGTAGATTTATGTTCCACTATGTTTTCCCTCTTTTTTCCTGGGGGACTTTCAGGTACTTGTCTACACAGGAATTGGAGTGAAATAGTGGATTGATGTGAAAGAGCTTCCGAGTAAATGTTTATCTTTAGAAGGAGGAGACAACATAAGTTTGTGTTGTTGGATTTCTGTAAGTTTCAAAACGAAAAGTTGTCTAGGGTTGGATGGCGTTTTCTAATTATGTTGGCGTCATTGAAAGATATTTTCTCTTTGGCCATTAATTCCATTGTTTTGATTTGACGAAGGCGTTCTACACATTGATTAGAATCAGCTCTATGACTACCCTCACAATTTAGACAATGAACTGGGTTATTGCATGAGTCTGATTGATGAAGTTGACCACACTTGAAGCATGTGGGTTTTTTAACACCGCAACTATTTTTTCTGTGACCAAATTTATAGCATCCAAAAAGACATTGTTTGACGGTTGGTATGTATAAATGTACGTCACGTTTCATATAATATAATTTTATATCTGAGGGCAGATTTTGAGCATCAAAAGTTAAAATAACAGTCGATGTTGGTTCAAGTTCGTTATTATCATTTCAGCGAAAAATTCTACGTGCAGAAGTAACTTGAACGTCACTGAATGTTTGATAGTAGTTTATCCAAGTTACATCCGTGTCTATATCGTGGATTACACCTGGTAAATAAGGTGATTTGGGATAAAAGCCTCCCATTGGTTATTTGTCAAAATAGGATGGTCATGAATTTATTAGCTTCATTGCCGGAACGGAATTTAATTTTTATTAAATTG
>NW_027657788.1:0-19526 GCF_964235325.1 Thermobia domestica | reverse complement strand
GTCTGCAAATGTATGTTCACTTAGGAACTTTTGCGAGGAGTCCGCACCCGGTGGACACCCCGTGAGTACGCCTCTGCACTTGACTATACTTCGAATTATACTGCAAACAGTTGTATTTTAGTTTCCCCGTTTAGTTCATCGATATCATTAACACAAAGAAAATAGATGTTATAGATGCGTATTCTCAGTTCTCGCTTTATATCCGGACGTCTGCAAAAATCTACTCCTTTTCTTTCTTTCACGCATCCACCAAACTAACAATGATTTGTATTATAATATTTGCGCATAAAATGTATATCTCATACCTTCCATGTTCTCAAGTATTCATAGACAAAAACGGTTACTTTCTGCGAACAAATTGTCCAAACACAGTGCAAATGTCATCTATAGATTGTCCTGGTTCCGTCTGCGTGTACATAACAATGCGTCATAATCATACATTGCACATTAAGGATATCAATTAATCTTCCCAAATTCCTAGATATGCCTGGCAAAAGTTCCGCGTGTTGTAAGGATATTACATTTGTACTACCGACAAGGTGGTATCTTCCAACATTGAAGTTCAATAAACCCCAAATGTGTCGGATATAGTATTTGATTTCTTGTCTCATTGTTTGCGTCAGAGATGTCTTCTCAAGTTAGGATTTACGATACATACAGGATGAGTTGTATATATTGTTGCTGCCAGCTCTATATTAATCCCATATTTGTAAACGAATAAAAACAGTATTCTAATTATAACAATGTGCTCACAATTAATTTTATTCTTAATTGTTATACGTATTGTTGATTAAAAATGAAAATGTTGCTAAGTGAATTTTATTAATATTTTCTGTTGCGTGATATAGGAAGTGAGTGAAATATTGGAGGAATATAGTGTGCGTAGCAGATGATGTGCAGTGGCTTTGGATCGCCTGTGATAAGGTAAGGCATTTGCTATTTTAATTAACACATTTTATATACTGTAATCCTAATTATTTTTATGTGAATGTGCTTACTACTTGTGTATTCAGTGGGACCGATGTTTTAATATGTATGGTCAAGCAGTGTCGAGCCTGGTCAGTGTGTGGATAGGTGACCATTTTTTGTAAATCGATAACATTTAACTTTGTAAACACGGATGAAGTAGAAGTATATTTATTTTATTTTTTACCTCAAATATGTAGGACACTTCTCCTTTGTACATCAATTATTATTATTAGTTCAACTTGTTTACAAGTTAAATGAAAAGAATAGTCGTTATCGTGTGATGATTGTGCTCATTAGGCTAAAGAAGACTCGTGATAAGAAAGAAAAGAAGAACGGTGCTCAAGTTTCGTCACAGCATATTCTCAAAAATTTACAGGCAAAATTCAGTGTTCTGCATGAAAAGGCATATTTGTACGAAAAAAAAAAAATTCTGCAGACGACAGAATTAAATAAAGTAATACACATGTATTTTAGAGTTACTGGTGTAAAATCATTACAAGTGCTTTGCCAGGTGGCCAATAAAAAGCACGAATACTATTTAAGGGAGCCAAAACAGGAGAAAGCTGGGGGCCTGAGCGATAGCAAGAATGTGCGTCCAAAGTGAACAGGAGCGAAGGCGACGCGGGTATACGTATAAGCAAGGGTAGTGGAAACCAGTTAGTTTTCGAGTTTCAATAGCACTTGTCATGCATCCATACTAGTAGCGCCCCGCTTGTAAACATTAAGTACACTATGCAAGAATACACCGCCGGTGGAAAATAGTACCTAATACAGTTATCTTTCATATATACTGACTTATTTTACAGTAGTAACCCAACACTAGTAAACGTAAAATAAAAGTGTATAACTTTATATTTAATTCTATCGCCTGGCTTAGTTTTTCACCTGTAAGATGTACTTATTTAGAGCAAGTTTCTTAACTAGCAAATTAAACCGAGAACCACAGCAACCATATATATATTCTTATGATGTACTTTTCTTTGAGTGGTGTTCTCTGTCTATTCAATAACATTTTCTCAGTTTAATGCTAGCAAAAAACAAAACAAAATCAAAGTGTTTCTATATAAATTTAGTTCACCGTGTTGTAATATCACATGGAATTGAAAAACGAATAGTCGAACCTCTGCTATCTCGATCAAACTTCTCAGGATGATATACTGACTTACCGCAGAAGTTCGACTGAATACGTTTCTCAGTTCCATGGGAGAACCTGGAGAAGCAAAAGCCTGCGCAACGGAAAATACTAAATAAACTTGTAGAGCAGGTCAAGATGTATCATCATGCCAAGTTTCATTCAGATCAGAGAAGTTTGGCTGCAGCCATTTTCATTACAAAGCACAAAATGGATGGTCCCTAACCTCGAGAATCTTCACAATTGTCGACGAGTTGAACTGCACTCATCTGATCAAAATCAAACTTAAAATGGCAGTTCACTTTCAACTGTTAAATAATATGATATGCAGGCTTCTGCTTTCCTAGTTACAGTCTATCCACTGTGGTATGCATATTAGTAGAAATGTGAGAGTGCATATTTATTAAAGATTTGCTTCAAAAAGCGATGAAAGACATAGGCATTCCCGCGGGCGGTGATAACAAGATGCCGGAAAACGAACAAGCAGAAAGAATATGGGCTGAAGAAGTGTAAACGACGACGCGGCGGCCCGTAAAGGTGTTGCCGTCCTATTAAATGAATAATATCAAAAGAAAGAAAAAAAAAGTAAAAAATTTCGCGCTCGTAATCAAGACAGAAAGCAACTAAAGGAAATCTTTGTTTTACGTCCCACGTTATGCCGCTTAGGCTAAAAGAGGCGCTGATTATGAGAAATGATTGAAATGGTGGTGGAATGAAGAAAGTGGGAGGAAACGGGAGAACCCCGCGGTAACCCACCGCACATAGTTTTTGTCCACCATAAAGTTAACTTGGCGGGGGCTCAAGACAGAAAGACGGTTGGAAAAACAAATAAACGATGTTCCATCCCGTAAAAATGTTGGCGACCTATGAAATCAATATTTTTTCTTAAAGAAAAAAAAAAGAATTAAAAAGAGAAAAAAAGGTCAAAATTTCGCGCTCGCTTCGCTCGCGATCAGCAGAGAAAAGAGGACGTGACGCACCCCTAAAAGTGTTGGCGACCGATTGAATAAATATTGTGGGTAAAAAAAAAAAAAAAAAAGTCAAAAATTTCGCGCTCGCTTCGCTCGCGATCAGCACAGAAAGAAGGACGTGACGCGCCCCTAAAGGTGTTGGCAACCGATTCAATACATATTGTCGGTAAAAAAAAAAAAAAAAAAAAACGCTCGCTTCGCTCGCGATCGACATGAAAAAGGCAACGACGTGACGCCCCGTAAAATTGTCGGCGACCTATTCAATCAATATATTCGGTTGAAAAACAAAGTCAAAAGTTTCCCAATCGCTTCCCTGCCGATCGACATAAAAAAAAAGGCAACCCCTTCACCTCTCCTTATGCATTCATCAGTAAACATACAACCATAGATCACAATACCACTCACATCACCTATCAGTTCTCCACGTCCATCAAGATCCAATCATCGCCCTGGCCCTTTATGATGATACACAACATTACATGTTATTGTGTGCATTGCCCCGCGTTACAATACATGACCAAAAAAAAAAGAGAAAAAGAGCTGCACTGCCTTCAGTGTAGACATGTTCGTATTCGTAGAAAATGATTTTAGGTACACGATAGTACAGTAATCTATCTTCACATGCTTCAGATGTGAACGATACCTACACATGAAGAGGGCTCCCGAGGTTTCCTTTTCCAATAGGATGGAGCTCCACCACACTTGCAGAATGACGAGAAGTTATGTTAATAAATATATCCCAGAGTGTTTCGTAACTCGCCCTTGGTCCTAATGATGAAGCGTTCTTCAGATGGCCCCGATGTCTCCACACATGATACTATGCGACTTCTTTTCACGAGGCTCTCAAAGATCACGTTTGTGTCCTAACATTCTCTGCAGATATGACACAGCTGCGATAGCGGATCACAGAAGCCTTTCCTCTCCTTACAAGAGACGTGTTCATTCGAGCATGGGAGTAATTCGACTATCGATCAAATATCTCCCGTGTCACGATAGTAGTCACTTTCAATTCTTCTAACGAAGGTAAGAAAAAATGCTATACAAACTTCCTTTCGGTATATAAAGGATTAGGGGCCCAGAGAATATTTTCTTTCAAGAGGATACATTCTTTTTCGAACACCCTGTATATAGATCCTCTAATTATAACTGCAAACAAAATGTTGATTTTGCAATTGCTTCCATGAGAGAAAATTCTGTGCACTTTCTTTCTGAAGGGCCGGGCCTAAACGTTTTCCTTAATCATTAAATTTAGTAGTTATCTACAATTACATAGTTTTCCATTGTTCTCAAAATAAAGATTTTTCTCTATGAATTGTTGAATGTTGCTAGGGATATTGAAGTAATTCTTTTTAGTGTTTTTTTCTTTACAATAATGTACTGAACGCCTGCATTAAGGAAGTTCGTGTGTCCATCTTGCAAAATGTTTCGTCTTTTTTCATGCCCACTAAGATAAATATTCATTTTGCTCTTTTCTCCGTATGCAAACCACATTTCTTAAAGGCAACATTTTCATACAAATGTAGTACTAAAAACTTCTAATTGGCAACATCTGGGCTGCGAAGAGGAAAAAGAAAGAAATCTCGTACGTATTCGCGCGCAATTCGGAATTAGCCAATGAAAAGCACAAAAGCGGCCACCATCTCTCTCTCTTTCTTATTAACGGTTTTGTACTTTCTGCAGTTCTATCAGTGCTGCTAACCTCTTACTATATCATTGAATATGTATGTTTATATATATATATATATATATATATATATATATATATATATATATATATATATATATATATATATATATATATATATATATATATATATTTTACAAAAAATCATACTACTACGGAATAATATTAAATGCCTGTAAACCCTCATTTCTGTTTGCACTTTCTGTTACACTACCTTCCCCGAACTTCTTTCAAGTTATTAAGTGCAGAACGGGGAGTTATACATATTTACTTGCGCTTTCACAATATCTGCACATTGTGTAATAATAGGAGACGTATAAAATAAAACTATATACTAATACGTATATATATATATATATATATATATATATATATATATATATATATATATATATATATATATATATATATATATATATATACAGTACACATTCCACTATCCGAGGCTTTCCTTTTCTTTTCTTGCTGACGATAAATTACGCTCTTAGAAATGTTGTCTGAAAACAATAAGAATATGTGCAAAAAATACAATCAGAGGTAGAGGTCTTTAACAGGAACTAAGCAAGGGAGTTGAAAAATTTTTTATGCATGTAAAAAATATAGACATGAACCAACTTGTGAAATAAAAAGACCAGAAAACTACTCTTTCTAAATTATGTGTAAACTTTTTACCGAAAACGAAAGTTGCACGAAAGACTTTTTGTCCCTTTTTTGGCCTCCGGTGCTTGGGGTCCCTGGTTCAATCCCAGCTCGTGCCGTGTGAACTTTGTCGTGCATAAAGACCGTGCTCATGGGTTTTCTCGGGTTTCTCCCGTTTCCTCCCACTTTCTTCATTCAGTACTCATCATCACCGTCTCCTTTAGCGTAACCGGTATAAGTATGCGACGTAAATCTAAAGATTTCATTTCATTTCCCTTTTCTGCTCATACTGCTGATTATGCGCGATTATGCCAACATCCAACTCCGCGGATAATCGTGCGATTACTGTATATACAACTAATACAGATACGTAATTACATTATCAGTTACAGTATCGGTTTTTATTTACTAATTTGCCTCACTTTATTTGCATCCCTGCAGTAAATAATTCTTATCGATAATAGTTAAAATGTATATTACATTTTAGTGCTTCACGACTGAATGATCATCTGCCTTACGTTATCTCGCAGCTGAAGAGGATGCTACACTGAAAACTACCTTGCGTTATAAAGGGTAAGTGAAACATATCTTAAAAATATCTTTCATACATTTCATTGTGTACATTAAAGAATGTAAGTTTGCCTTTTTCCTGTAATCAATACTTAATAAAGGATTTATTTTTATTTATTTATATACAATTTCATACGTGGTTCGTGATAGTAAACTCGATAGGACATAGTGGCACTATGAACATCCGAATCACTCATCATTCGAACATTCAAATATTTATTCGAATATTAGTATATTCCAAGTAATGTTAACGACGTTAATATGCTTGCCTTTATAGTTAATAATGTCAATTCTTACTTAAAACATACTTCCTTAACAGGACATTGAAGAAAAGGTAGTTGCCAACGGCCATACCATGCTGAATATACCGGTTCTCGTCCGATCACCGAAGTCAAGCAGCATCGGGCCTGGTCAGTACTTGGATGGGTGACCGCCTGGGAACACCAGGTGCTGTTGGCATCTCTTTTTCAAATTTCATTATCCTTCAAGTACGAAAATACTAGAAACATTAATTTTATAGTACTTTCAAGAGATAATTTATCAACATTATTTCATAGCGATTAATCGATATTCTAAGCGTTATACCCACTATTTCTTACACTAACAGCCTGTTTATTTGCACGGCACATTAAAATAACCTGATTTCCGATCCGTGTGCACCTACTACTATACTTAACACGGAATGTATTACCACTTTTTAAAAGTAAATTATTATGACTAAGTGTAGATCTCCGGCGAGTAAATGCCTTTCGTATACAAGCACGACACATCTCCGCTATGTGCTTTACTTTTTTACTAACAGCATATAGAAATTGGATTTCAAGGTGTTTCTACATAACAGAATGAAGCAAATTTCGTGATTTAACTCTTTCGAATAATGTGTTGGTCCTGACAAGGACCGTTTGAAATGAAAAATCTTGAAGAAGATTTTTACTTAGAGCTTGTGTACTTGGTAACAGCCTTCGTACCCTCACTTACAGCGTGCTTGGCAAGTTCACCAGGCAAAAGAAGGCGCACAGCTGTTTGGATTTCCCGGCTGGTGATAGTTGACCGCTTATTGTAATGGGCCAAACGAGAAGCTTCAGCAGCAATACGCTCGAAGATGTCATTAACAAAGCTGTTCATGATACTCATAGCTTTGCTAGATATGCCAGTGTCAGGATGCACTTGCTTCAAAACTTTGTAGATGTAAATGGCATAGCTCTCCTTCCTCCTCCTCTTCTTCTTCTTATCTCCCTTGGAGATATTCTTTTGGGCTTTACCAGCCTTCTTTGCAGCCTTTCCGCTAGTTTTTGGTGGCATGATGACTCACTCGTTCAGCAAAATTAGATGTGTCCGCCGATTTATCGACTTCATTTAAATTACAGTACGTGTTTCAATTCGCGCCAACTGCCTTGCTTTTCATTTGATGCACTCGGGTGCACGCTTGAAGTAGTAACAAAACTGACTTGATTCATGGGAGGCCGCAATTTTTCCTCTCATCTTATTACGAAAGAATATTGAACAATGTCTGGTCGCGGCAAAGGTGGAAAAGTCAAGGGAAAGAGCAAGTCCCGCTCCAGCAGGGCTGGCCTTCAATTCCCAGTAGGCAGAATCCATCGTCTTTTGCGAAAGGGTAACTATGCCGAACGAGTTGGTGCTGGCGCTCCCGTGTATTTGGCTGCAGTCATGGAATACCTGGCAGCTGAAGTTCTTGAGTTGGCAGGCAACGCTGCTCGTGACAACAAGAAGACTAGGATTATTCCACGTCATCTGCAGTTAGCTATCCGTAACGACGAGGAATTAAACAAGTTGTTGTCTGGAGTTACAATCGCTCAGGGTGGTGTTTTGCCCAACATTCAAGCTGTACTTCTGCCCAAGAAAACTGAGAAGAAGGCATAAATGTAAGACCTATATCTCATACAAATCGGCCCTTATGAGGGCCACAAACCCCTTTATAGAGGAGATTTACGATTGAAATGAATTGTTTTCGATATACAGACTCATCAAAAGTGTCTGAGATAGTTGCTTAGTGTCATTCGAAATTCTCGCTGCTATTCGATTAATTAGTATGTGTAGTCGTCGATCGTAATTGAAGCCCATAGGAAGTCACACTATCTTTAGAATACTCCAAACAGCGATGTGCTTAGTTCCCACTACATTATTAATTATAAGATCATTACCTTTTGTATTGTCGCTAGCTACATTTTTTTGATATTTGCGTACATCGGGCTCATATTACCCAGAGGACAGGACAGTCGAGCCCAGATTCTCAGCAATGGAAGAAGAAACCTCATACCACATATTCTCATGTACTTCATGCTAGACAAAGGAATTTCCAACATTCTTAAAGCACTCATGTTTCTCTCTTGCGTTGGCTTGGCTGAAATTACTCTGTTCAATATGTTCTCGACATTTATTATTGTTCATTACTATGCCCCAATGACATCATGAACAGAGCGGATCAAAAAACTTTCCTAAATTTCTTTTGCAACATAGTAATGACATTAAATGCACACTTAAGTACGATTTATTCTTTGCAAGGTCGATATTCATATTTGTGTGATATGTGTTATATGTATATGGTTTGTAATACGCAACTACTCTTATTCTCTGATCTCAGAACTCATTTGCTACTGTGCCCAACGAGCGAGCCTAGGTTTCTTGTAACTACTGCCTTTCTTTAGTAAATAATGTGAAGTATACAATGCATTAACCTACATCTCATATTTGTATTACTCTTTATTTTACTAACCCGCTACGAAGTGTCATTAATTTACATGTAAATCACAATAGACACTACCGCAAAAGAAAAAAATCGAACCCAAGACCACGTAAACAAGATAAAGGACAAGATTCAGGTTTCTAACGCATTATTCGCCCTCACAGCACAGTATAGAAGTTGTATAAGCCTCTATACGTACATCCTACTGTCAGAACAGAAATTCCGACTTGCGTTTCGCATCTCTCATGCTCGCTACTTCCAACAAATCGCCAATTTCCAACCAGAACCCCTTCTCCAGCATTAATACTGCTACATATGAATACGTATACATGAACGTACATAATGTAAAAAAAAACGTATGATTTTCTCAAATTAATCTCTCTACGTCTGTAATTTTGTGTGCATCAAAAGGCTTTAATGTAGTTACACGAATTCTTATAATCTAACAGAAAATCGCACAAAGTAAATCTTTCCCTTTATATAAATTTGTTGGCTCTGAAAAGAGCCGTTTATGCCATTTTATATCCAAAATAGGAGGAACCCCAACTTAACCTCCGAAACCGTACAGGGTTCTTCCTTGCCTCTTCAAGGCATACACAACATCCATAGCTGTCACTGTCTTCCTCTTGGCGTGTTCTGTGTATGTAACAGCATCTCTGATTACGTTCTCCAGGAATACTTTCAATACTCCTCGGGTCTCTTCATAAATGAGACCAGAGATACGCTTCACACCACCACGGCGAGCAAGACGCCTAATAGCGGGTTTGGTGATACCCTGGATGTTGTCACGAAGAACTTTACGGTGGCGCTTGGCACCTCCTTTGCCAAGACCCTTGCCTCCTTTTCCACGTCCTGTCATTTCGATATGTTACTGCTTCGCTCACCACACACGAGAAATACAAGCCCAAGCAGCCCAAGACTCGTGGTTTTGTTCCTTCGATCATGCAGGGAAAGCACGGAGGAAAAACACAAAACGTGTCTAAGCCAATGAGAACTGTCCTTTTCGACTGACTTTATCCAATGAGAAATAGCTTGATTTAACGGTTTTGCTCTTTATATAACTTGACTTCATTCAGCGCGCAATTATTTGAAACAAGTCGTGACAGTTGCAATGGCACGTACCAAGCAGACAGCTAGGAAATCTACTGGAGGCAAAGCTCCTCGAAAGCAGCTTGCCACCAAAGCTGCAAGAAAGATTGCTCCAGCTTCCGGTGGAGTGAAAAAGCCCCATCGTTACAGGCCTGGTACTGTGGCTCTCCGAGAAATTCGTCGTTACCAGAAGAGCACTGAATTGCTCATCCGCAAGCTGCCCTTCCAACGACTCGTCCGAGAAATTGCACAAGATTTCAAGACAGATCTTCGCTTCCAAAGCTCAGCTGTCATGGCTTTACAGGAGGCAAGTGAAGCTTACCTTGTAGGGCTTTTCGAAGACACCAACTTGTGTGCTATTCACGCAAAGAGAGTCACAATCATGCCTAAGGACATTCAGCTTGCTCGCCGCATCCGTGGGGAACGTGCTTAAGTTTGAAGTTCTGGCACTGAGTTCAAAAACGGTCCTTTTTAGGACCAATACACTACTTAGAGATGCTGTTATCCTAACAAGGATCTTGTCCATACTTGTTATCTTTTTTTTTTAAATTCTCACGCCGTATGTTGCATAGTTAATACATCTACCTTCGTTTTCCTCTCGTTTCGTATATCATCCTATCTTTCAAGTATATTCTTTAGTTTTCCCCTATGTTTACCGATTGATTATCTTCGTTTTATGTGGTCAAGGATTCGATTTTGCCATATGTTGCATAAGTTAACTTCGATTCAACCACTGTTTGCCCTTCTCAACGTTATTAATCTCATAGAACTCGCAGGCGAAATATGTACTTCTTCCAAGGTAGCAAAAGTAATATTTTCTCAGAGGTCGCTGCTGTTGAATGCAAACGTTAAACTAAACTTTCTTTAAGTGTCTGTTTGTACTTAACATCAGTTCAATTGTACACCTACATTTCTGCTGGTGTTACTATTTTTCTTTATAGCAATATTACGAATTATAAGACGGTATCCGTGGTTATTAGCGTGTTCCCTTTTCCTAACACTTTCTCATTACACCAGTATTTCCATCATTCATTAGGCGTAATCACCCGTCTCCTTTATCATAAAAATCATAATAGTACGACGTTAAATTGAAACAGTCTACTTCACTTTCACGAGTTGTAATAAGTTCGAACATTTCTTTCACCCCAGCCTTGAAAAGAGTTGATTTTAGTTTAGTGTCCCTTTCAGCAGCAAGGCTGTTTCAAACGTGGACCTACTTATTAACGTGCAATGCGAAACATTTGAGCTCCCACCGAGAATCGAACCCAGTCAGCCTGCAAAAGTTTTTCTAACAAATGCATTAAGTGCGTTTTCTGTACTGTTTCGCTACTTGAAGATAGGAACAAGGAAAAAGTAAGTGATCACAAATTGACATTACGTAATGTGTTCCCCATTTTTTTTCGAGTACACCATTCTTGACACCCGTGAAAGCTTTCTTTCCCCACCCTCAATTCCCCTCTGTTATAAAGCACTTACATCAAGAAGTGCTTCGGTTAAAAAGAAAACTCAAAGTCCCTTGCGTGTATACTATACATTGCTATGAATGAACATGTGATAATGATAGGAAAAGCACAATTTTACTCTTCTCAAAGTATTTGATGGCTCTAAAAAGAGCCGTTTTAAAATGTCAGATGATTTACTGACACATTTACTTCTTCTTTGGTGCAGCCTTCTTAGCACTTTTCGGTTTTGCTGTAGCCTTCTTTGGCTTCGGGGCCTTTGGCTTCTTGGGAGTTTTTGCCTTCTTCACTTTAGATGGTGATTTCTTAGGTTTGGGAGCAGCAGCCTTTTTCTTTTCACCAGTCTTCTTGGGACGTTTAGCTGCTGGCTTTTTCGCAGGCTTCTTCTCCTTTGATGCTGATCGTTTCGCCTTGGTTGAAGATCCACCTTCAGGCTTCTCCTTCAGCGATGAAGCACTAAGCTTAAACGATCCAGATGCACCTTTTCCCTTGGTCTGAACCAAAGACCCAGAAGCAACTGCACTTCTCAAGTATTTCTTGATAAATGGAGCAAGCTTCTCGGCATCCACTTTGTAGTTCTGAGAGATGTATTTCTTAATAGCTTGCAGTGAACTTCCTCCCCTTTCCTTCAAATTCTTGATGGCGTTGTTCACCATTTCTGATGTTCTTGGATGAGAAGGTGTTGTTTTTGGTTTCTTAGGCTTTGCAGACTTCTTAGGAGAAGCCTGTGCCGGGGCTGCAGGTGCTGATGCCGTATCTGCCATTGCTTTCTGCAATAAACTCAACGATACTGAAGAATGAAATTTTCGCTGGCAGGCAGCGTTGAGTTTGGTTACGGAGCGCGGACCGGATAGAAAGCACTTGCTGAGGCGGGCTGAGGTAAACAGAAGTTCGTAGTTGCCACAACGATAAGTGTGTTTCCTTCTATTTTGATAAACGATTTTTTTCAGGTATTCAATGAATGCACCAGATCCTATTCTTCCTTACTGGCTAGAAGAAACTTTATTCCACATAACTCAAAAGGCATTTGTTTTTATTCGCTTTTCTATTTTATGTTTCAGTCATTGCTAAGTCGGTCACACTACTTTTTCACCCTCCTTGTGCTTATAATTTTCATAATTTAACATGGAAATACTTATCAATAAATAATTATATTACCATGGTAATTAACTTCAATCCTTCCTGTGATTATACGCAAAGTACCATCTTCGTACTGCTTACTATAGTTCAATGAAGGGAATCTATAAAGTAACGCGTGTCGCACACATCTGCCTTGCAAACTCCCTGGCCTACTTCCAATGTATAGACTTTTATTTCAAATCCTGATTTAATTTCATAATTTTCTGTAGATTTTAACATTTTATTACCCAGCTTCTTAATACGAATGACAATCAAGCCTAAATATTTATTCCCTTTAACTTTATTTTTCTTTTTTATTTTGTGCCTTGTTTCATATTTGTTCTTACGTTAGCAATTAACGCACTTACCGTAGTTATGTATGAACAGGTTGTTTCTATATTTATTTTATTCCAAATAAATTAAATATATATACGGATTATTTTATGGTAGTTGATATTTTCTGTTGTTTCCTACGTGAATTGAGGAAACGCACGGACTTTCGCCTAATTCTTGTGCTACTTTCATATGTCTGTATCTGTCGAATGCTGTCGATCTGTCGAAATGTGTATTACTATCTGTCGATTCATCGAGTGAACTGAATTCGTTAACCATTTCACCAGGCGCGCATGCATTTTTTTTTTTCTTCTAAGGGATCCAAGCTTCGGGGGGCAAGGTTCCAATACTACAAGCCACTATGTCTATATACTATTATTCTGCATTCGAAAACACGATAAATATTCCACTTACTTTTTCACAAAAACATGATACAGACAGAGTACAGATGAAGTGTAAGATCAGATTTATATTGATGATACATCAATATTTTCCCTGTTAATAACTACATTTAATGAGAAAGTCTGCAAATGTATGTTCACTTAGGAACTTTTGCGAGGAGTCCGCACCCGGTGGACACCCCGTGAGTACGCCTCTGCACTTGACTATACTTCGAATTATACTGCAAACAGTTGTATTTTAGTTTCCCCGTTTAGTTCATCGATATCATTAACACAAAGAAAATAGATGTTATAGATGCGTATTCTCAGTTCTCGCTTTATATCCGGACGTCTGCAAAAATCTACTCCTTTTCTTTCTTTCACGCATCCACCAAACTAACAATGATTTGTATTATAATATTTGCGCATAAAATGTATATCTCATACCTTCCATGTTCTCAAGTATTCATAGACAAAAACGGTTACTTTCTGCGAACAAATTGTCCAAACACAGTGCAAATGTCATCTATAGATTGTCCTGGTTCCGTCTGCGTGTACATAACAATGCGTCATAATCATACATTGCACATTAAGGATATCAATTAATCTTCCCAAATTCCTAGATATGCCTGGCAAAAGTTCCGCGTGTTGTAAGGATATTACATTTGTACTACCGACAAGGTGGTATCTTCCAACATTGAAGTTCAATAAACCCCAAATGTGTCGGATATAGTATTTGATTTCTTGTCTCATTGTTTGCGTCAGAGATGTCTTCTCAAGTTAGGATTTACGATACATACAGGATGAGTTGTATATATTGTTGCTGCCAGCTCTATATTAATCCCATATTTGTAAACGAATAAAAACAGTATTCTAATTATAACAATGTGCTCACAATTAATTTTATTCTTAATTGTTATACGTATTGTTGATTAAAAATGAAAATGTTGCTAAGTGAATTTTATTAATATTTTCTGTTGCGTGATATAGGAAGTGAGTGAAATATTGGAGGAATATAGTGTGCGTAGCAGATGATGTGCAGTGGCTTTGGATCGCCTGTGATAAGGTAAGGCATTTGCTATTTTAATTAACACATTTTATATACTGTAATCCTAATTATTTTTATGTGAATGTGCTTACTACTTGTGTATTCAGTGGGACCGATGTTTTAATATGTATGGTCAAGCAGTGTCGAGCCTGGTCAGTGTGTGGATAGGTGACCATTTTTTGTAAATCGATAACATTTAACTTTGTAAACACGGATGAAGTAGAAGTATATTTATTTTATTTTTTACCTCAAATATGTAGGACACTTCTCCTTTGTACATCAATTATTATTATTAGTTCAACTTGTTTACAAGTTAAATGAAAAGAATAGTCGTTATCGTGTGATGATTGTGCTCATTAGGCTAAAGAAGACTCGTGATAAGAAAGAAAAGAAGAACGGTGCTCAAGTTTCGTCACAGCATATTCTCAAAAATTTACAGGCAAAATTCAGTGTTCTGCATGAAAAGGCATATTTGTACGAAAAAAAAAAAAAATTCTGCAGACGACAGAATTAAATAAAGTAATACACATGTATTTTAGAGTTACTGGTGTAAAATCATTACAAGTGCTTTGCCAGGTGGCCAATAAAAAGCACGAATACTATTTAAGGGAGCCAAAACAGGAGAAAGCTGGGGGCCTGAGCGATAGCAAGAATGTGCGTCCAAAGTGAACAGGAGCGAAGGCGACGCGGGTATACGTATAAGCAAGGGTAGTGGAAACCAGTTAGTTTTCGAGTTTCAATAGCACTTGTCATGCATCCATACTAGTAGCGCCCCGCTTGTAAACATTAAGTACACTATGCAAGAATACACCGCCGGTGGAAAATAGTACCTAATACAGTTATCTTTCATATATACTGACTTATTTTACAGTAGTAACCCAACACTAGTAAACGTAAAATAAAAGTGTATAACTTTATATTTAATTCTATCGCCTGGCTTAGTTTTTCACCTGTAAGATGTACTTATTTAGAGCAAGTTTCTTAACTAGCAAATTAAACCGAGAACCACAGCAACCATATATATATTCTTATGATGTACTTTTCTTTGAGTGGTGTTCTCTGTCTATTCAATAACATTTTCTCAGTTTAATGCTAGCAAAAAACAAAACAAAATCAAAGTGTTTCTATATAAATTTAGTTCACCGTGTTGTAATATCACATGGAATTGAAAAACGAATAGTCGAACCTCTGCTATCTCGATCAAACTTCTCAGGATGATATACTGACTTACCGCAGAAGTTCGACTGAATACGTTTCTCAGTTCCATGGGAGAACCTGGAGAAGCAAAAGCCTGCGCAACGGAAAATACTAAATAAACTTGTAGAGCAGGTCAAGATGTATCATCATGCCAAGTTTCATTCAGATCAGAGAAGTTTGGCTGCAGCCATTTTCATTACAAAGCACAAAATGGATGGTCCCTAACCTCGAGAATCTTCACAATTGTCGACGAGTTGAACTGCACTCATCTGATCAAAATCAAACTTAAAATGGCAGTTCACTTTCAACTGTT
The DNA here is from genome assembly GCF_964235325.1 of Thermobia domestica. NCBI lineage: Eukaryota > Metazoa > Arthropoda > Insecta > Zygentoma > Lepismatidae > Thermobia > Thermobia domestica. The sequence continues at coordinate 3,918 of NW_027657788.1, read as the reverse complement.
AAATAATATGATATGCAGGCTTCTGCTTTCCTAGTTACAGTCTATCCACTGTGGTATGCATATTAGTAGAAATGTGAGAGTGCATATTTATTAAAGATTTGCTTCAAAAAGCGATGAAAGACATAGGCATTCCCGCGGGCGGTGATAACAAGATGCCGGAAAACGAACAAGCAGAAAGAATATGGGCTGAAGAAGTGTAAACGACGACGCGGCGGCCCGTAAAGGTGTTGCCGTCCTATTAAATGAATAATATCAAAAGAAAGAAAAAAAAAGTAAAAAATTTCGCGCTCGTAATCAAGACAGAAAGCAACTAAAGGAAATCTTTGTTTTACGTCCCACGTTATGCCGCTTAGGCTAAAAGAGGCGCTGATTATGAGAAATGATTGAAATGGTGGTGGAATGAAGAAAGTGGGAGGAAACGGGAGAACCCCGCGGTAACCCACCGCACATAGTTTTTGTCCACCATAAAGTTAACTTGGCGGGGGCTCAAGACAGAAAGACGGTTGGAAAAACAAATAAACGATGTTCCATCCCGTAAAAATGTTGGCGACCTATGAAATCAATATTTTTTCTTAAAGAAAAAAAAAAGAATTAAAAAGAGAAAAAAAGGTCAAAATTTCGCGCTCGCTTCGCTCGCGATCAGCAGAGAAAAGAGGACGTGACGCACCCCTAAAAGTGTTGGCGACCGATTGAATAAATATTGTGGGTAAAAAAAAAAAAAAAAAAGTCAAAAATTTCGCGCTCGCTTCGCTCGCGATCAGCACAGAAAGAAGGACGTGACGCGCCCCTAAAGGTGTTGGCAACCGATTCAATACATATTGTCGGTAAAAAAAAAAAAAAAAAAAAACGCTCGCTTCGCTCGCGATCGACATGAAAAAGGCAACGACGTGACGCCCCGTAAAATTGTCGGCGACCTATTCAATCAATATATTCGGTTGAAAAACAAAGTCAAAAGTTTCCCAATCGCTTCCCTGCCGATCGACATAAAAAAAAAGGCAACCCCTTCACCTCTCCTTATGCATTCATCAGTAAACATACAACCATAGATCACAATACCACTCACATCACCTATCAGTTCTCCACGTCCATCAAGATCCAATCATCGCCCTGGCCCTTTATGATGATACACAACATTACATGTTATTGTGTGCATTGCCCCGCGTTACAATACATGACCAAAAAAAAAAGAGAAAAAGAGCTGCACTGCCTTCAGTGTAGACATGTTCGTATTCGTAGAAAATGATTTTAGGTACACGATAGTACAGTAATCTATCTTCACATGCTTCAGATGTGAACGATACCTACACATGAAGAGGGCTCCCGAGGTTTCCTTTTCCAATAGGATGGAGCTCCACCACACTTGCAGAATGACGAGAAGTTATGTTAATAAATATATCCCAGAGTGTTTCGTAACTCGCCCTTGGTCCTAATGATGAAGCGTTCTTCAGATGGCCCCGATGTCTCCACACATGATACTATGCGACTTCTTTTCACGAGGCTCTCAAAGATCACGTTTGTGTCCTAACATTCTCTGCAGATATGACACAGCTGCGATAGCGGATCACAGAAGCCTTTCCTCTCCTTACAAGAGACGTGTTCATTCGAGCATGGGAGTAATTCGACTATCGATCAAATATCTCCCGTGTCACGATAGTAGTCACTTTCAATTCTTCTAACGAAGGTAAGAAAAAATGCTATACAAACTTCCTTTCGGTATATAAAGGATTAGGGGCCCAGAGAATATTTTCTTTCAAGAGGATACATTCTTTTTCGAACACCCTGTATATAGATCCTCTAATTATAACTGCAAACAAAATGTTGATTTTGCAATTGCTTCCATGAGAGAAAATTCTGTGCACTTTCTTTCTGAAGGGCCGGGCCTAAACGTTTTCCTTAATCATTAAATTTAGTAGTTATCTACAATTACATAGTTTTCCATTGTTCTCAAAATAAAGATTTTTCTCTATGAATTGTTGAATGTTGCTAGGGATATTGAAGTAATTCTTTTTAGTGTTTTTTTCTTTACAATAATGTACTGAACGCCTGCATTAAGGAAGTTCGTGTGTCCATCTTGCAAAATGTTTCGTCTTTTTTCATGCCCACTAAGATAAATATTCATTTTGCTCTTTTCTCCGTATGCAAACCACATTTCTTAAAGGCAACATTTTCATACAAATGTAGTACTAAAAACTTCTAATTGGCAACATCTGGGCTGCGAAGAGGAAAAAGAAAGAAATCTCGTACGTATTCGCGCGCAATTCGGAATTAGCCAATGAAAAGCACAAAAGCGGCCACCATCTCTCTCTCTTTCTTATTAACGGTTTTGTACTTTCTGCAGTTCTATCAGTGCTGCTAACCTCTTACTATATCATTGAATATGTATGTTTATATATATATATATATATATATATATATATATATATATATATATATATATATATATATATATATATTTTACAAAAAATCATACTACTACGGAATAATATTAAATGCCTGTAAACCCTCATTTCTGTTTGCACTTTCTGTTACACTACCTTCCCCGAACTTCTTTCAAGTTATTAAGTGCAGAACGGGGAGTTATACATATTTACTTGCGCTTTCACAATATCTGCACATTGTGTAATAATAGGAGACGTATAAAATAAAACTATATACTAATACGTATATATATATATATATATATATATATATATATATATATATACAGTACACATTCCACTATCCGAGGCTTTCCTTTTCTTTTCTTGCTGACGATAAATTACGCTCTTAGAAATGTTGTCTGAAAACAATAAGAATATGTGCAAAAAATACAATCAGAGGTAGAGGTCTTTAACAGGAACTAAGCAAGGGAGTTGAAAAATTTTTTATGCATGTAAAAAATATAGACATGAACCAACTTGTGAAATAAAAAGACCAGAAAACTACTCTTTCTAAATTATGTGTAAACTTTTTACCGAAAACGAAAGTTGCACGAAAGACTTTTTGTCCCTTTTTTGGCCTCCGGTGCTTGGGGTCCCTGGTTCAATCCCAGCTCGTGCCGTGTGAACTTTGTCGTGCATAAAGACCGTGCTCATGGGTTTTCTCGGGTTTCTCCCGTTTCCTCCCACTTTCTTCATTCAGTACTCATCATCACCGTCTCCTTTAGCGTAACCGGTATAAGTATGCGACGTAAATCTAAAGATTTCATTTCATTTCCCTTTTCTGCTCATACTGCTGATTATGCGCGATTATGCCAACATCCAACTCCGCGGATAATCGTGCGATTACTGTATATACAACTAATACAGATACGTAATTACATTATCAGTTACAGTATCGGTTTTTATTTACTAATTTGCCTCACTTTATTTGCATCCCTGCAGTAAATAATTCTTATCGATAATAGTTAAAATGTATATTACATTTTAGTGCTTCACGACTGAATGATCATCTGCCTTACGTTATCTCGCAGCTGAAGAGGATGCTACACTGAAAACTACCTTGCGTTATAAAGGGTAAGTGAAACATATCTTAAAAATATCTTTCATACATTTCATTGTGTACATTAAAGAATGTAAGTTTGCCTTTTTCCTGTAATCAATACTTAATAAAGGATTTATTTTTATTTATTTATATACAATTTCATACGTGGTTCGTGATAGTAAACTCGATAGGACATAGTGGCACTATGAACATCCGAATCACTCATCATTCGAACATTCAAATATTTATTCGAATATTAGTATATTCCAAGTAATGTTAACGACGTTAATATGCTTGCCTTTATAGTTAATAATGTCAATTCTTACTTAAAACATACTTCCTTAACAGGACATTGAAGAAAAGGTAGTTGCCAACGGCCATACCATGCTGAATATACCGGTTCTCGTCCGATCACCGAAGTCAAGCAGCATCGGGCCTGGTCAGTACTTGGATGGG
>NW_027657787.1:0-19545 GCF_964235325.1 Thermobia domestica | reverse complement strand
GTTATAAGAGGAATTTTAATGTTTCTTCAAGGGCAAAGGGCCCTTATCGCAACAGGACAAAATGGAGGGGTTTCCTCTTCAATTTTAGCTTTATTTCATCAAAATATGTAAATAAGTTTGGGAGATATGGCGAATAGTATGTAGTATATAGTAACAATGATTAACAATATAATATATATGTAGAATGACATATGCTATATTGTTGAATAGTTGCCTAACAACATATATATACCAAATAGGAAGTTTTTTAAAAAAATTGAAGAAATTAGTGGTTGAAGCCATACATTTTCCAGTTACAACGAGTCTCACGTGGTCTCATCAGCTGTGAGAGGGTTAACTATTTCTTCTAAAGCAACAGGTACTAAGTTCATTTTTTAGTGCAGTTTGTAGTAATTTGTGCATTAGTTTCCCATGATGATGTGTAGAACATTTAGTTAGCATATTTGGTTGAGATTTGTAAAAAATATACAGGGTGATGCAAAATTCAGCTTTGTAGTACAGAAAATTTAACTTGGTTTTCAAAATGTGAAGAAATTGCATATATTAACGAATGCCCTGTATGTACTTCTGAATGGCACAGTAACATATTCCTCTTTTATCATTCGTTAACCACAGTATGGTGTGTCAAAGCCACATATAATGGAATCGAATCTGTTTTATTTTGAAAAAACTAAAAAACAGAAAGAAACGTTATAAGAGGAATTTTAACGTTTCTTCAAGGAAAAAGGACCCTTTTCGCAACAGGACAAAATGGATGGGTTTCCTCTTCAATTTGAGCTTTATTTCGTCAAAATATGTAAATAACTTTGGGAGATATGGCGAATAGTATGTAGTATATAGTAACAATGGATAAGAATATAATATATATGTAGATAGACATATGCTATATTGTTGAATAGTTGCCTAACAACATATATGTACCAAATAGGAGAGTTTTTAAAAAAAATTGAAGAAATTAGTGGTTGAAGCCATACATTTTCCAGTTACAACGCGTGTCACGTGGTCTCATCAGCCGTGAGAGGATTAACTATTTCTTCTAAAGCAACAGGTACTACGTTCATTTTTTTGTGCAGTTGTAGTAATTTGTGCATTTATTTTCCCATCATGATGTGTAGAACATTTAGTTAGCATATTTGGTTGAGATTTCGAAAAAATATACAGGGTGATGCAAAATTCATCTTTGTAGTACAGAAAGTATAAATTGGTTTTCAAAATGTGAAGAAAGTGCATATATTAACGAATGCCCTGTATGTACTTCTGAATGGCACAGTAACATATTCTTCTTTTATCATTCGTTAACCACAGTATGGTGTGTCAAAGCCACATATAATGGAATCGAATCTGTTTTATTTTGAAAAAACTAAAAAACTGAAACAAACGTTATAAGAGAAATTTTAACGTTTCTTCAAGAGCAAAGGACACTTATCGCAACAGGACAAAATGGAGGGGTTTCCTCTTCAATTTTACCTCTCTTTCGTCAAAATATGTAAATAACTTTGGGAGATATGGCGAATAGTATGTAGTATATAGTAACAATGGATAACAATATAATATATATGTAGAATGACATATGCTATATTGTTGAATAGTTGCCTAACAACATATACACCAAATAGGAGAGTTTTTTTTAAAAAATTGAAGAAATTAGTGGTTGAAGCCATATATTTTCCAGTTACAACGAGTGTCACGTGGTCTCATCAGCCGTGAGAGGGTTAACTATTTCTTCTAAAGAAACAGGTACTACGTTCATTTTTTAGTGCAATTTCTACTAATTTGTGCATTTATTTTCCCATGATGATGTGTAGAACATTTAGTTAGCATATTTGGTTGAGATTTGGAAAAAATATACAGGGTGATGCAAAATGCAGCTTTGTAGTACAAAAAGTATAAATTGGTTTTCAAAATGTGAAGAAAGTGCATATATTAACGAATGCCCTGTATGTACTTCTGAATGGCACAGTAACATATTCCTCTTTTATCATTCGTTAAGCACAGTATGGTGTGTCAAAGCCACATATAATGGAATCGAATCTGTTTTATTTTGAAAAAACTAAAAAACAGACCCAAACGTTATAATAGAAATTTTAACGTTTCTTCAAGAGCAAAGGACACTTATCGCAACAGGACAAAATGGAGGGGTTTCCTCTTCAATTTTACCTCTCTTTCGTCAAAATATGTAAATAAATTTGGGAGATATGGCGAATAGTATGTAGTATATAGTAACAACGGATAAGAATATAATATATATGTAGAATGACATATGCTATATTGTTGAATAGTTGCCTAACAACATATATGTACCAAATAGGAGAGTTTTTTAAAAAAAATTGAAGAAATTAGTGGTTGAAGCCATACATTTTCCAGTTACAACGAGTGTCACGTGGTCTCATCAGCCGTGAGAGGGTTAACTATTTCTTCTAAAGCAACAGGTACTACGTTCATTTTTTTGTGCGGTTTGTAGTAATTTGTGCATTTATTTTCCCATCATGATGTGTAGAACATTTAGTTAGCATATTTGGTTGAGATTTCGAAAAAATATACAGGGTGATGCAAAATTCATCTTTGTAGTACAGAAAGTATAAATTGGTTTTCAAAATGTGAAGAAAGTGCATATATTAACGAATGCCCTGTATGTACTTCTGAATGGCACAGTAACGTATTCCTCTTTTATCATTCGTTAAGCACAGTATGGTGTGTCAAAGCCACATATAATGGAATCGAATCTGTTTTATTTTGAAAAAACTAAAAAACAGACCCAAACGTTATAATAGAAATTTTAACGTTTCTTCAAGGGCAAAGGACACTTATCGCAACAGGACAAAATGGAGGGGTTTCCTCTTCAATTTTACCTTTCTTTCGTCAAAATATGTAAATAACTTTGGGAGATATGGCGAATAGTATGTAGTATATAGTAACAATGGATAACAATATAATACATATGCACAATGACATATGCTATATTGTTGAATAGTTGCCTAACAACATATATACCAAATAGGAGAGTTTTTTAAAAAAAATTGAAGAAATTAGTGGTTGAAGCCATATATTTTCCAGTTACAACGAGTGTCACGTGGTCTCATCAGCCGTGAGAGGGTTAACAATTTCTTCTAAAGAAACAGGTAGTACGTTCATTTTTTAGTGCAATTTCTAGTAATTTGTGCATTTATTTTCCCATGATGATGTGTAGAACATTTAGTTAGCATATTTGGTTGAGATTTGGAAAAAATATACAGGGTGATGCAAAATTCAGCTTTGTAGTACAGAAAGTATAAATTGGTTTTCAAAATGTGAAGAAAGTGCATATATTAACGAATGCCCAGTATGTACTTCTGAATGGCACAGTAACATATTCCTCTTTTGTCATTCGTTAAGCACAGTATGGTGTGTCAAAGCCACATATAATGGAATCGAATCTGTTTTATTTTGAAAAAACTAAAAAAGAGAAACAAACGTTATAAGAGGAATTTTAATGTTTCTTCAAAGGCAAAGGGCCCTTATCGCAACAGGACCAAATGGAGGGGTTTCCTCTTCAATTTTAGCTTTATTTCATCAAAATAAGTAAATAAGTTTGGGAGATATGGCGAATAGTATGTAGTATATAGTAACAATGATTAACAATATAATATATATGTAGAATGACATATGCTATATTGTTGAATAGTTGCCTAACAACATATATATACCAAATAGGAAAGTTTTTTAAAAAAATTGAAGAAATTAGTGGTTGAAGCCATACATTTTCCAGTTACAACGAGTCTCACGTGGTCTCATCAGCTGTGAGAGGGTTAACTATTTCTTCTAAAGCAACAGGTACTACGTTCATTTTTTTGTGCGGTTTGTAGTAATTTGTGCATTTATTTTCCCATCATGATGTGTAGAACATTTAGTTAGCATATTTGGTTGAGATTTCGAAAAAATATACAGGGTGATGCAAAATTCATCTTTGTAGTACAGAAAGTATAAATTGGTTTTCAAAATGTGAAGAAAGTGCATATATTAACGAATGCCCTGTATGTACTTCTGAATGGCACAGTAACGTATTCCTCTTTTATCATTCGTTAAGCACAGTATGGTGTGTCAAAGCCACATATAATGGAATCGAATCTGTTTTATTTTGAAAAAACTAAAAAACAGAGCCAAACGTTATAATAGAAATTTTAACGTTTCTTCAAGGGCAAAGGACACTTATCGCAACAGGACAAAATGGAGGGGTTTCCTCTTCAATTTTACCTTTCTTTCGTCAAAATATGTAAATAAGTTTGGGAGATATGGCGAATAGTATGTAGTATATAGTAACAATGGATAACAATATAATACATATGCACAATGACATATGCTATATTGTTGAATAGTTGCCTAACAACATATATACCAAATAGGAGAGTTTTTTAAAAAAAATTGAAGAAATTAGTGGTTGAAGCCATATATTTTCCAGTTACAACGAGTGTCACGTGGTCTCATCAGCCGTGAGAGGGTTAACAATTTCTTCTAAAGAAACAGGTAGTACGTTCATTTTTTAGTGCAATTTCTAGTAATTTGTGCATTTATTTTCCCATGATGATGTGTAGAACATTTAGTTAGCATATTTGGTTGAGATTTGGAAAAAATATACAGGGTGATGCAAAATTCAGCTTTGTAGTACAGAAAGTATAAATTGGTTTTCAAAATGTGAAGAAAGTGCATATATTAACGAATGCCCAGTATGTACTTCTGAATGGCACAGTAACATATTCCTCTTTTGTCATTCGTTAAGCACAGTATGGTGTGTCAAAGCCACATATAATGGAATCGAATCTGTTTTATTTTGAAAAAACTAAAAAAGAGAAACAAACGTTATAAGAGGAATTTTAATGTTTCTTCAAAGGCAAAGGGCCCTTATCGCAACAGGACAAAATGGAGGGGTTTCCTCTTCAATTTTAGCTTTATTTCATCAAAATAAGTAAATAAGTTTGGGAGATATGGCGAATAGTATGTAGTATATAGTAACAATGATTAACAATATAATATATATGTAGAATGACATATGCTATATTGTTGAATAGTTGCCTAACAACATATATATACCAAATAGGAAAGTTTTTTAAAAAAATTGAAGAAATTAGTGGTTGAAGCCATACATTTTCCAGTTACAACGAGTCTCACGTGGTCTCATCAGCTGTGAGAGGGTTAACTATTTCTTCTAAAGCAACAGGTACTACGTTCATTTTTTTGTGCGGTTTGTAGTAATTTGTGCATTTATTTTCCCATCATGATGTGTAGAACATTTAGTTAGCATATTTGGTTGAGATTTCGAAAAAATATACAGGGTGATGCAAAATTCATCTTTGTAGTACAGAAAGTATAAATTGGTTTTCAAAATGTGAAGAAAGTGCATATATTAACGAATGCCCTGTATGTACTTCTGAATGGCACAGTAACATATTCTTCTTTTATCATTCGTTAACCACAGTATGGTGTGTCAAAGCCACATATAATGGAATCGAATCTGTTTTATTTTGAAAAAACTAAAAAACAGAAACAAACGTTATAAGAGAAATTTTAACGTTTATTCAAGAGCAAAGGACACTTATCGCAACAGGACAAAATGGAGGGGTTTCCTCTTCAATTTTACCTCTCTTTCGTCAAAATATGTAAATAACTTTGGGAGATATGGCGAATAGTATGTAGTATATAGTAACAATGGATAACAATATAATATATATGTAGAATGACATATGCTATATTGTTGAATAGTTGCCTAACAACATATACACCAAATAGGAGAGTTTTTTTAAAAAAATTGAAGAAATTAGTGGTTGAAGCCATATATTTTCCAGTTACAACGAGTGTCACGTGGTCTCATCAGCCGTGAGAGGGTTAACTATTTCTTCTAAAGAAACAGGTACTACGTTCATTTTTTAGTGCAATTTCTACTAATTTGTGCATTTATTTTCCCATGATGATGTGTAGAACATTTAGTTAGCATATTTGGTTGAGATTTGGAAAAAATATACAGGGTGATGCAAAATGCAGCTTTGTAGTACAAAAAGTATAAATTGGTTTTCAAAATGTGAAGAAAGTGCATATATTAACGAATGCCCTGTATGTACTTCTGAATGGCACAGTAACATATTCCTCTTTTATCATTCGTTAAGCACAGTATGGTGTGTCAAAGCCACATATAATGGAATCGAATCTGTTTTATTTTGAAAAAACTAAAAAACAGACCCAAACGTTATAATAGAAATTTTAACGTTTCTTCAAGAGCAAAGGACACTTATCGCAACAGGACAAAATGGAGGGGTTTCCTCTTCAATTTTACCTCTCTTTCGTCAAAATATGTAAATAACTTTGGGAGATATGGCGAATAGTATGTAGTATATAGTAACAACGGATAAGAATATAATATATATGTAGAATAACATATGCTTTATTGTTGAATAGTTGCCTAACAACATATATGTACCAAATAGGAGAGTTTTTTTAAAAAAAATTGAAGAAATTAGTGGTTGAAGCCATACATTTTCCAGTTACAACGAGTGTCACGTGGTCTCATCAGCCGTGAGAGGGTTAACTATTTCTTCTAAAGCAACAGGTACTACGTTCATTTTTTTGTGCGGTTTGTAGTAATTTGTGCATTTATTTTCCCATCATGATGTGTAGAACATTTAGTTAGCATATTTGGTTGAGATTTCGAAAAAATATACAGGGTGAAGCAAAATTCATCTTTGTAGTACAGAAAGTATAAATTGGTTTTCAAAATGTGAAGAAAGTGCATATATTAACGAATGCCCTGTATGTTCTTCTGAATGGCACAGTAACATATTCCTCTTTTATCATTCGTTAAGCACAGTATGGTGTGTCAAAGCCACATATAATGGAATCGAATCTGTTTTATTTTGAAAAAACTAAAAAACAGACCCAAACGTTATAATAGAAATTTTAACGTTTCTTCAAGGGCAAAGGACACTTATCGCAACAGGACAAAATGGAGGGGTTTCCTCTTCAATTTTACCTTTCTTTCGTCAAAATATGTAAATAACTTTGGGAGATATGGCGAATAGTATGTAGTATATAGTAACAATGGATAACAATATAATACATATGCAGAATGACATATGCTATATTGTTGAATAGTTGCCTAACAACATATATACCAAATAGGAGAGTTTTTTAAAAAAAATTGAAGAAATTAGTGGTTGAAGCCATACATTTTCCAGTTACAACGAGTCTCACGTGGTCTCATCAGCTGTGAGAGGGTTAACTATTTCTTCTAAAGCAACAGGTACTACGTTCATTTTTTTGTGCGGTTTGTAGTAATTTGTGCATTTATTTTCCCATCATGATGTGTAGAACATTTAGTTAGCATATTTGGTTGAGATTTCGAAAAAATATACAGGGTGATGCAAAATTCATCTTTGTAGTACAGAAAGTATAAATTGGTTTTCAAAATGTGAAGAAAGTGCATATATTAACGAATGCCCTGTATGTACTTCTGAATGGCACAGTAACATATTCTTCTTTTATCATTCGTTAACCACAGTATGGTGTGTCAAAGCCACATATAATGGAATCGAATCTGTTTTATTTTGAAAAAACTAAAAAACAGAAACAAACGTTATAAGAGAAATTTTAACGTTTATTCAAGAGCAAAGGACACTTATCGCAACAGGACAAAATGGAGGGGTTTCCTCTTCAATTTTACCTCTCTTTCGTCAAAATATGTAAATAACTTTGGGAGATATGGCGAATAGTATGTAGTATATAGTAACAATGGATAACAATATAATATATATGTAGAATGACATATGCTATATTGTTGAATAGTTGCCTAACAACATATACACCAAATAGGAGAGTTTTTTTAAAAAAATTGAAGAAATTAGTGGTTGAAGCCATATATTTTCCAGTTACAACGAGTGTCACGTGGTCTCATCAGCCGTGAGAGGGTTAACTATTTCTTCTAAAGAAACAGGTACTACGTTCATTTTTTAGTGCAATTTCTACTAATTTGTGCATTTATTTTCCCATGATGATGTGTAGAACATTTAGTTAGCATATTTGGTTGAGATTTGGAAAAAATATACAGGGTGATGCAAAATGCAGCTTTGTAGTACAAAAAGTATAAATTGGTTTTCAAAATGTGAAGAAAGTGCATATATTAACGAATGCCCTGTATGTACTTCTGAATGGCACAGTAACATATTCCTCTTTTATCATTCGTTAAGCACAGTATGGTGTGTCAAAGCCACATATAATGGAATCGAATCTGTTTTATTTTGAAAAAACTAAAAAACAGACCCAAACGTTATAATAGAAATTTTAACGTTTCTTCAAGAGCAAAGGACACTTATCGCAACAGGACAAAATGGAGGGGTTTCCTCTTCAATTTTACCTCTCTTTCGTCAAAATATGTAAATAACTTTGGGAGATATGGCGAATAGTATGTAGTATATAGTAACAACGGATAAGAATATAATATATATGTAGAATGACATATGCTTTATTGTTGAATAGTTGCCTAACAACATATATGTACCAAATAGGAGAGTTTTTTTAAAAAAAATTGAAGAAATTAGTGGTTGAAGCCATACATTTTCCAGTTACAACGAGTGTCACGTGGTCTCATCAGCCGTGAGAGGGTTAACTATTTCTTCTAAAGCAACAGGTACTACGTTCATTTTTTTGTGCGGTTTGTAGTAATTTGTGCATTTATTTTCCCATCATGATGTGTAGAACATTTAGTTAGCATATTTGGTTGAGATTTCGAAAAAATATACAGGGTGATGCAAAATTCATCTTTGTAGTACAGAAAGTATAAATTGGTTTTCAAAATGTGAAGAAAGTGCATATATTAACGAATGCCCTGTATGTTCTTCTGAATGGCACAGTAACATATTCCTCTTTTATCATTCGTTAAGCACAGTATGGTGTGTCAAAGCCACATATAATGGAATCGAATCTGTTTTATTTTGAAAAAACTAAAAAACAGACCCAAACGTTATAATAGAAATTTTAACGTTTCTTCAAGGGCAAAGGACACTTATCGCAACAGGACAAAATGGAGGGGTTTCCTCTTCAATTTTACCTTTCTTTCGTCAAAATATGTAAATAACTTTGGGAGATATGGCGAATAGTATGTAGTATATAGTAACAATGGATAACAATATAATACATATGCAGAATGACATATGCTATATTGTTGAATAGTTGCCTAACAACATATATACCAAATAGGAGAGTTTTTTAAAAAAAATTGAAGAAATTAGTGGTTGAAGCCATATATTTTCCAGTTACAACGAGTGTCACGTGGTCTCATCAGCCGTGAGAGGGATAACAATTTCTTCTAAAGAAACAGGTAGTACGTTCATTTTTTAGTGCAATTTCTAGTAATTTGTGCATTTATTTTCCCATGATGATGTGTAGAACATTTAGTTAGCATATTTGGTTGAGATTTGGAAAAAATATACAGGGTGATGCAAAATTCAGCTTTGTAGTACAGAAAGTATAAATTGGTTTTCAAAATGTGAAGAAAGTGCATATATTAACGAATGCCCAGTATGTACTTCTGAATGGCACAGTAACATATTCCTCTTTTATCATTCGTTAAGCACAGTATGGTGTGTCAAAGCCACATATAATGGAATCGAATCTGTTTTATTTTGAAAAAACTAAAAAAGAGAAACAAACGTTATAAGAGGAATTTTAATGTTTCTTCAAGGGCAAAGGGCCCTTATAGCAACAGGACAAAATGGAGGGGTTTCCTCTTCAATTTTAGCTTTATTTCATCAAAATATGTAAATAAGTTTGGGAGATATGGCGAATAGTATGTAGTATATAGTAACAATGATTAACAATATAATATATATGTAGAATGACATATGCTATATTGTTGAATAGTTGCCTAACAACATATATATACCAAATAGGAAAGTTTTTTAAAAAAATTGAAGAAATTAGTGGTTGAAGCCATACATTTTCCAGTTACAACGAGTCTCACGTGGTCTCATCAGCTGTGAGAGGGTTAACTATTTCTTCTAAAGCAACAGGTACTAAGTTCATTTTTTAGTGCAGTTTGTAGTAATTTGTGCATTAGTTTCCCATGATGATGTGTAGAACATTTAGTTAGCATATTTGGTTGAGATTTGTAAAAAATATACAGGGTGATGCAAAATTCATCTTTGTAGTACAGAAAGTATAACTTGGTTTTCAAAATGTGAAGAAATTGCATATATTATCGAATGCCCTGTATGTACTTCTGAATGGCACAGTAACATATTCCTCTTTTATCATTCGTTAACCACAGTATGGTGTGTCAAAGCCACATATAATGGAATCGAATCTGTTTTATTTTGAAAAAACTAAAAAACAGACCCAAACGTTATAATAGAAATTTTAACGTTTCTTCAAGGGAAAAGGACCCTTTTCGCAACAGGACAAAATGGATGGGTTTCCTCTTCAATTTGAGCTTTATTTCGTCAAAATATGTAAATAACTTTGGGAGATATGGCGAATAGTATGTAGTATATAGTAACAACGGATAAGAATATAATATATATGTAGAATGACATATGCTATATTGTTGAATAGTTGCCTAACAACATATATGTACCAAATAGGAGAGTTTTTTTTAAAAAATTGAAGAAATTAGTGGTTGAAGCCATACATTTTCCAGTTACAACGAGTGTCACGTGGTCTCATCAGCCGTGAGAGGGTTAACTATTTCTTCTAAAGCAACAGGTACTACGTTCATTTTTTTGTGCGGTTTGTAGTAATTTGTGCATTTATTTTCCCATCATGATGTGTAGAACATTTAGTTAGCATATTTGGTTGAGATTTCGAAAAAATATACAGGGTGATGCAAAATTCATCTTTGTAGTACAGAAAGTATAAATTGGTTTTCAAAATGTGAAGAAAGTGCATATATTAACGAATGCCCTGTATGTACTTCTGAATGGCACAGTAACATATTCCTTTTTTATCATTCGTTAAGCACAGTATGGTGTGTCAAAGCCACATATAATGGAATCGAATCTGTTTTATTTTGAAAAAACTAAAAAACAAACCCAAACGTTATAATAGAAATTTTAACGTTTCTTCAAGGGCAAAGGACACTTATCGCAACAGGACAAAATGGAGGGGTTTCCTCTTCAATTTTACCTTTCTTTCGTCAAAATATGTAAATAAGTTTGGGAGATATGGCGAATAGTATGTAGTATATAGTAACAATGGATAACAATATAATACATATGCAGAATGACATATGCTATATTGTTGAATAGTTGCCTAACAACATATATACCAAATAGGAGAGTTTTTTAAAAAAAATTGAAGAAATTAGTGGTTGAAGCCATATATTTTCCAGTTACAACGAGTGTCACGTGGTCTCATCAGCCGTGAGAGGGTTAAAAATTTCTTCTAAAGAAACAGGTAGTACGTTCATTTTTTAGTGCAATTTCTAGTAATTTGTGCATTTATTTTCCCATGATGATGTGTAGAACATTTAGTTAGCATATTTGGTTGAGATTTGGAAAAAATATACAGGGTGATGCAAAATTCAGCTTTGTAGTACAGAAAGTATAAATTGGTTTTCAAAATGTGAAGAAATTGCATATATTAACGAATGCCCTGTATGTACTTCTGAATGGCACAGTAACATATTCCTCTTTTATCATTCGTTAACCACAGTATGGTGTGTCAAAGCCACATATAATGGAATCGAATCTGTTTTATTTTGAAAAAACTAAAAAACAGAAAGAAACGTTATAAGAGGAATTTTAACGTTTCTTCAAGGAAAAAGGACCCTTTTCGCAACAGGACAAAATGGATGGGTTTCCTCTTCAATTTGAGCTTTATTTCGTCAAAATATGTAAATAACTTTGGGAGATATGGCGAATAGTATGTAGTATATAGTAACAATGGATAAGAATATAATATATATGTAGAATGACATATGCTATATTGTTGAATAGTTGCCTAACAACATATATGTACCAAATAGGAGAGTTTTTAAAAAAAATTGAAGAAATTAGTGGTTGAAGCCATACATTTTCCAGTTACAACGCGTGTCACGTGGTCTCATCAGCCGTGAGAGGATTAACTATTTCTTCTAAAGCAACAGGTACTACGTTCATTTTTTTGTGCAGTTTGTAGTAATTTGTGCATTTATTTTCCCATCATGATGTGTAGAACATTTAGTTAGCATATTTGGTTGAGATTTCGAAAAAATATACAGGGTGATGCAAAATTCATCTTTGTAGTACAGAAAGTATAAATTGGTTTTCAAAATGTGAAGAAAGTGCATATATTAACGAATGCCCTGTATGTACTTCTGAATGGCACAGTAACATATTCTTCTTTTATCATTCGTTAACCACAGTATGGTGTGTCAAAGCCACATATAATGGAATCGAATCTGTTTTATTTTGAAAAAACTAAAAAACTGAAACAAAGGTTATAAGAGAAATTTTAACGTTTCTTCAAGAGCAAAGGACACTTATCGCAACAGGACAAAATGGAGGGGTTTCCTCTTCAATTTTACCTCTCTTTCGTCAAAATATGTAAATAACTTTGGGAGATATGGCGAATAGTATGTAGTATATAGTAACAATGGATAACAATATAATATATATGTAGAATGACATATGCTATATTGTTGAATAGTTGCCTAACAACATATACACCAAATAGGAGAGTTTTTTTAAAAAAATTGAAGAAATTAGTGGTTGAAGCCATATATTTTCCAGTTACAACGAGTGTCACGTGGTCTCATCAGCCGTGAGAGGGTTAACTATTTCTTCTAAAGAAACAGGTACTACGTTCATTTTTTAGTGCAATTTCTACTAATTTGTGCATTTATTTTCCCATGATGATGTGTAGAACATTTAGTTAGCATATTTGGTTGAGATTTGGAAAAAATATACAGGGTGATGCAAAATGCAGCTTTGTAGTACAAAAAGTATAAATTGGTTTTCAAAATGTGAAGAAAGTGCATATATTAACGAATGCCCTGTATGTACTTCTGAATGGCACAGTAACATATTCCTCTTTTATCATTCGTTAAGCACAGTATGGTGTGTCAAAGCCACATATAATGGAATCGAATCTGTTTTATTTTGAAAAAACTAAAAAACAGACCCAAACGTTATAATAGAAATTTTAACGTTTCTTCAAGAGCAAAGGACACTTATCGCAACAGGACAAAATGGAGGGGTTTCCTCTTCAATTTTACCTCTCTTTCGTCAAAATATGTAAATAACTTTGGGAGATATGGCGAATAGTATGTAGTATATAGTAACAACGGATAAGAATATAATATATATGTAGAATGACATATGCTATATTGTTGAATAGTTGCCTAACAACATATATGTACCAAATAGGAGAGTTTTTTTAAAAAAATTGAAGAAATTAGTGGTTGAAGCCATACATTTTCCAGTTACAACGAGTGTCACGTGGTCTCATCAGCCGTGAGAGGGTTAACTATTTCTTCTAAAGCAACAGGTACTACGTTCATTTTTTTGTGCGGTTTGTAGTAATTTGTGCATTTATTTTCCCATCATGATGTGTAGAACATTTAGTTAGCATATTTGGTTGAGATTTCGAAAAAATATACAGGGTGATGCAAAATTCATCTTTGTAGTACAGAAAGTATAAATTGGTTTTCAAAATGTGAAGAAAGTGCATATATTAACGAATGCCCTGTATGTACTTCTGAATGGCACAGTAACATATTCCTCTTTTATCATTCGTTAAGCACAGTATGGTGTGTCAAAGCCACATATAATGGAATCGAATCTGTTTTATTTTGAAAAAACTAAAAAACAGACCCAAACGTTATAATAGAAATTTTAACGTTTCTTCAAGGGCAAAGGACACTTATCGCAACAGGACAAAATGGAGGGGTTTCCTCTTCAATTTTACCTTTCTTTCGTCAAAATATGTAAATAACTTTGGGAGATATGGCGAATAGTATGTAGTATATAGTAACAATGGATAACAATATAATAAATATGCAGAATGACATATGCTATATTGTTGAATAGTTGCCTAACAACATATATACCAAATAGGAGAGTTTTTTAAAAAAAATTGAAGAAATTAGTGGTTGAAGCCATATATTTTCCAGTTACAACGAGTGTCACGTGGTCTCATCAGCCGTGAGAGGGTTAACAATTTCTTCTAAAGAAACAGGTAGTACGTTCATTTTTTAGTGCAATTTCTAGTAATTTGTGCATTTATTTTCCCATGATGATGTGTAGAACATTTAGTTAGCATATTTGGTTGAGATTTGGAAAAAATATACAGGGTGATGCAAAATTCAGCTTTGTAGTACAGAAAGTATAAATTGGTTTTCAAAATGTGAAGAAAGTGCATATATTAACGAATGCCCAGTATGTACTTCTGAATGGCACAGTAACATATTCCTCTTTTATCATTCGTTAAGCACAGTATGGTGTGTCAAAGCCACATATAATGGAATCGAATCTGTTTTATTTTGAAAAAACTAAAAAACAGACCCAAACGTTATAATAGAAATTTTAACGTTTCTTCAAGGGCAAAGGACACTTATCGCAACAGGACAAAATGGAGGGGTTTCCTCTTCAATTTTACCTTTCTTTCGTCAAAATATGTAAATAAGTTTGGGAGATATGGCGAATAGTATGTAGTATATAGTAACAATGGATAACAATATAATACATATGCAGAATGACATATGCTATATTGTTGAATAGTTGCCTAACAACATATATACCAAATAGGAGAGTTTTTTAAAAAAAATTGAAGAAATTAGTGGTTGAAGCCATATATTTTCCAGTTACAACGAGTGTCACGTGGTCTCATCAGCCGTGAGAGGGTTAACAATTTCTTCTAAAGAAACAGGTAGTACGTTCATTTTTTAGTGCAATTTCTAGTAATTTGTGCATTTATTTTCCCATGATGATGTGTAGAACATTTAGTTAGCATATTTGGTTGAGATTTGGAAAAAATATACAGGGTGATGCAAAATTCAGCTTTGTAGTACAGAAAGTATAAATTGGTTTTCAAAATGTGAAGAAAGTGCATATATTAACGAATGCCCAGTATGTACTTCTGAATGGCACAGTAACATATTCCTCTTTTGTCATTCGTTAAGCACAGTATGGTGTGTCAAAGCCACATATAATGGAATCGAATCTGTTTTATTTTGAAAAAACTAAAAAAGAGAAACAAACGTTATAAGAGGAATTTTAATGTTTCTTCAAAGGCAAAGGGCCCTTATCGCAACAGGACAAAATGGAGGGGTTTCCTCTTCAATTTTAGCTTTATTTCATCAAAATAAGTAAATAAGTTTGGGAGATATGGCGAATAGTATGTAGTATATAGTAACAATGATTAACAATATAATATATATGTAGAATGACATATGCTATATTGTTGAATAGTTGCCTAACAACATATATATACCAAATAGGAAAGTTTTTTAAAAAAATTGAAGAAATTAGTGGTTGAAGCCATACATTTTCCAGTTACAACGAGTCTCACGTGGTCTCATCAGCTGTGAGAGGGTTAACTATTTCTTCTAAAGCAACAGGTACTACGTTCATTTTTTTGTGCGGTTTGTAGTAATTTGTGCATTTATTTTCCCATCATGATGTGTAGAACATTTAGTTAGCATATTTGGTTGAGATTTCGAAAAAATATACAGGGTGATGCAAAATTCATCTTTGTAGTACAGAAAGTATAAATTGGTTTTCAAAATGTGAAGAAAGTGCATATATTAACGAATGCCCTGTATGTACTTCTGAATGGCACAGTAACATATTCTTCTTTTATCATTCGTTAACCACAGTATGGTGTGTCAAAGCCACATATAATGGAATCGAATCTGTTTTATTTTGAAAAAACTAAAAAACAGAAACAAACGTTATAAGAGAAATTTTAACGTTTATTCAAGAGCAAAGGACACTTATCGCAACAGGACAAAATGGAGGGGTTTCCTCTTCAATTTTACCTCTCTTTCGTCAAAATATGTAAATAACTTTGGGAGATATGGCGAATAGTATGTAGTATATAGTAACAATGGATAACAATATAATATATATGTAGAATGACATATGCTATATTGTTGAATAGTTGCCTAACAACATATACACCAAATAGGAGAGTTTTTTTAAAAAAATTGAAGAAATTAGTGGTTGAAGCCATATATTTTCCAGTTACAACGAGTGTCACGTGGTCTCATCAGCCGTGAGAGGGTTAAATATTTCTTCTAAAGAAACAGGTACTACGTTCATTTTTTAGTGCAATTTCTACTAATTTGTGCATTTATTTTCCCATGATGATGTGTAGAACATTTAGTTAGCATATTTGGTTGAGATTTGGAAAAAATATACAGGGTGATGCAAAATGCAGCTTTGTAGTACAAAAAGTATAAATTGGTTTTCAAAATGTGAAGAAAGTGCATATATTAACGAATGCCCTGTATGTACTTCTGAATGGCACAGTAACATATTCCTCTTTTATCATTCGTTAAGCACAGTATGGTGTGTCAAAGCCACATATAATGGAATCGAATCTGTTTTATTTTGAAAAAACTAAAAAACAGACCCAAACGTTATAATAGAAATTTTAACGTTTCTTCAAGAGCAAAGGACACTTATCGCAACAGGACAAAATGGAGGGGTTTCCTCTTCAATTTTACCTCTCTTTCGTCAAAATATGTAAATAACTTTGGGAGATATGGCGAATAGTATGTAGTATATAGTAACAACGGATAAGAATATAATATATATGTAGAATGACATATGCTTTATTGTTGAATAGTTGCCTAACAACATATATGTACCAAATAGGAGAGTTTTTTTAAAAAAAAATTGAAGAAATTAGTGGTTGAAGCCATACATTTTCCAGTTACAACGAGTGTCACGTGGTCTCATCAGCCGTGAGAGGGTTAACTATTTCTTCTAAAGCAACAGGTACTACGTTCATTTTTTTGTGCGGTTTGTAGTAATTTGTGCATTTATTTTCCCATCATGATGTGTAGAACATTTAGTTAGCATATTTGGTTGAGATTTCGAAAAAATATACAGGGTGATGCAAAATTCATCTTTGTAGTACAGAAAGTATAAATTGGTTTTCAAAATGTGAAGAAAGTGCATATATTAACGAATGCCCTGTATGTTCTTCTGAATGGCACAGTAACATATTCCTCTTTTATCATTCGTTAAGCACAGTATGGTGTGTCAAAGCCACATATAATGGAATCGAATCTGTTTTATTTTGAAAAAACTAAAAAACAGACCCAAACGTTATAATAGAAATTTTAACGTTTCTTCAAGGGCAAAGGACACTTATCGCAACAGGACAAAATGGAGGGGTTTCCTCTTCAATTTTACCTTTCTTTCGTCAAAATATGTAAATAACTTTGGGAGATATGGCGAATAGTATGTAGTATATAGTAACAATGGATAACAATATAATACATATGCAGAATGACATATGCTATATTGTTGAATAGTTGCCTAACAACATATATACCAAATAGGAGAGTTTTTTAAAAAAAATTGAAGAAATTAGTGGTTGAAGCCATATATTTTCCAGTTACAACGAGTGTCACGTGGTCTCATCAGCCGTGAGAGGGTTAACAATTTCTTCTAAAGAAACAGGTAGTACGTTCATTTTTTAGTGCAATTTCTAGTAATTTGTGCATTTATTTTCCCATGATGATGTGTAGAACATTTAGTTAGCATATTTGGTTGAGATTTGGAAAAAATATACAGGGTGATGCAAAATTCAGCTTTGTAGTACAGAAAGTATAAATTGGTTTTCAAAATGTGAAGAAAGTGCATATATTAACGAATGCCCAGTATGTACTTCTGAATGGCACAGTAACATATTCCTCTTTTATCATTCGTTAAGCACAGTATGGTGTGTCAAAGCCACATATAATGGAATCGAATCTGTTTTATTTTGAAAAAACTAAAAAAGAGAAACAAACGTTATAAGAGGAATTTTAATGTTTCTTCAAGGGCAAAGGGCCCTTATCGCAACAGGACAAAATGGAGGGGTTTCCTCTTCAATTTTAGCTTTATTTCATCAAAATATGTAAATAAGTTTGGGAGATATGGCGAATAGTATGTAGTATATAGTAACAATGATTAACAATATAATATATATGTAGAATGACATATGCTATATTGTTGAATAGTTGCCTAACAACATATATATACCAAATAGGAAAGTTTTTTAAAAAAATTGAAGAAATTAGTGGTTGAAGCCATACATTTTCCAGTTACAACGAGTCTCACGTGGTCTCATCAGCTGTGAGAGGGTTAACTATTTCTTCTAAAGCAACAGGTACTAAGTTCATTTTTTAGTGCAGTTTGTAGTAATTTGTGCATTAGTTTCCCATGATGATGTGTAGAACATTTAGTTAGCATATTTGGTTGAGATTTGTAAAAAATATACAGGGTGATGCAAAATTCATCTTTGTAGTACAGAAAGTATAACTTGGTTTTCAAAATGTGAAGAAATTGCATATATTAACGAATGCCCTGTATGTACTTCTGAATGGCACAGTAACATATTCCTCTTTTATCATTCGTTAACCACAGTATGGTGTGTCAAAGCCACATATAATGGAATCGAATCTGTTTTATTTTGAAAAAACTAAAAAACAGACCCAAACGTTATAATAGAAATTTTAACGTTTCTTCAAGGGCAAAGGACCCTTTTCGCAACAGGACAAAATGGATGGGTTTCCTCTTCAATTTGAGCTTTATTTCGTCAAAATATGTAAATAACTTTGGGAGATATGGCGAATAGTATGTAGTATATAGTAACAACGGATAAGAATATAATATATATGTAGAATGACATATGCTATATTGTTGAATAGTTGCCTAACAACATATATGTACCAAATAGGAGAGTTTTTTTAAAAAAATTGAAGAAATTAGTGGTTGAAGCCATACATTTTCCAGTTACAACGAGTGTCACGTGGTCTCATCAGCCGTGAGAGGGTTAACTATTTCTTCTAAAGCAACAGGTACTACGTTCATTTTTTTGTGCGGTTTGTAGTAATTTGTGCATTTATTTTCCCATCATGATGTGTAGAACATTTAGTTAGCATATTTGGTTGAGATTTCGAAAAAATATACAGGGTGATGCAAAATTCATCTTTGTAGTACAGAAAGTATAAATTGGTTTTCAAAATGTGAAGAAAGTGCATATATTAACGAATGCCCTGTATGTACTTCTGAATGGCACAGTAACATATTCCTTTTTTATCATTCGTTAAGCACAGTATGGTGTGTCAAAGCCACATATAATGGAATCGAATCTGTTTTATTTTGAAAAAACTAAAAAACAAACCCAAACGTTATAATAGAAATTTTAACGTTTCTTCAAGGGCAAAGGACACTTATCGCAACAGGACAAAATGGAGGGGTTTCCTCTTCAATTTTACCTTTCTTTCGTCAAAATATGTAAATAAGTTTGGGAGATATGGCGAATAGTATGTAGTATATAGTAACAATGGATAACAATATAATACATATGCAGAATGACATATGCTATATTGTT
>NW_027657786.1:0-19618 GCF_964235325.1 Thermobia domestica | reverse complement strand
ATTCCTTCTAGAAATAGTGAAACTATACTATGAAGAAACACTAATAAACTAATAACAATTACGTTGTATTTCTTACCACACCACGACCATTTTTACCAACCATAGAATTTGAACCTAGTACTATACTGCATTAGTCACGCCGTAACGAAAGATGAACATCTGGCACTCGTAGCTGTTGAAGCTACCTGTATATCACGCGGCCTGCGTTGGTACTCCTCAACATAAATACCTCACAGCCCAAAGCCAGGAAACATCACAGACAGAAGACAGGGGCACAAGCAGTGCCTGACACTTCACGAACTCTAAACCCGCCAAGACTCAACTCAACATGACCTTCAATTACGTTCTAGAAACCAAACCAATGCTAAGGCACAAACTTACCAACTTCCTATATGAAAACACAAGAAAAAAAATCTAACTTTTTTGGTTCCAAAGTGATGACATAACAATAATACTAAAAAGGTTTTAATTTTCAGTAACCCAAACATTAATTAACTAGGGAACATAACAAAGCAAAAATAAATAAAAATAAAAATAAATTAAATTAAAAAATAAAAATCTGACAAGTAAACTCTCCCTGACTACTTTTTTTTTTTTTTTAATTTCAGTGAGGCTGTAAAATATGTTAGTATCTTCGTAAAATATATATATTTCAATGTAAACAAGTTCTTTAAACAAAAGAAAGCTTTGTAGTAGAGCGCTTACCTCTGACGCGTTAGGTCCCTGGTTCGATTCCTGCTCCCGACAAATAGCCTTTTGGTGAACACTGTAGGTGTGGTTATTCTTAAGACTTTCCAGTTTCCTTACATTTTCTTGATTCCACCATTATCATGTATCTCATTGTCACCTTCTCTCTTACATTGATGTACAATCATGGGGCGTTAAACTAAAAGCAAAAAAAAAAAAAATAAATAAATAAATAAATTTGCAAATATCCTAGTAAAAATGAGTTTTCTAGACTACACAAGTGGCCCCGCGTAGGGTAGTCGCTAGCGCTCTCGCCTTCGGTGCGAACGGTCCCGGGTTCGATCCCGGGGGAGAACTCGGTCGAAAAAGTATCAAAAGATTTTAAGTCCAGCCATCCTGAATGAGGTTTCCTTGGGTTTTCCTCATTCACAGCAGGCAAATGCCGGAGTGGTACCTAACATATAGGTCCCAGGCCGTTTTCTTCCTTCCCCAATCCTTTCTTCCCTTCCTTTCCCCGGATAGTGTACTCGCCGAGGAAAGTCATCCCTCATATGGGGTAACAAGGCCATTGATGCCGAAAGCCCAGAAATCTAAATCCTAAATCTTCACTACACAAGGAAATTTCCGCGCTGAAAACGGTTTATTAGCAATTATGTTAAGCAGTCCTGTAGTAAATCTGCACCAAGTAATAAATCGTCACATATAAAATGGAATGAATAAACACATAACATTCATTTTGCTACCTTGAAACATAATATGTTTCAAAACATTAATATTCAAAGTTTTTTCAAAATTCAGATTCACCCATTCCATTCTCCTCAATCATTTACGAGTTACAATAGTAAGAATTGTAGTCATAAACTACATTACTTACTTAGTACTATATTAAAGCAAGTTACACTAAAAGAATATATAATTAATGGGAATATTTAACTAAAGTAATAGTTAACTATTGTACTTACCCAGGCTTCCCAGGTTTCCTTCCTCTCTTCTGTTCCGTTTGTAAACAACCTCGTTTCGCAAGCAAAAGACGGTAGTTCAATGACGTCAGCCATGGCGAAAGAAAGAGTGTCTATAGGCGGTCTGGATCTTACACACAGATGGACGTATATAACGTATAGCTGAAGTATTTAACATACGTATACGTATGTAAAATACAGAAGATTGTTAGATATCAGACATCCTGCAGAGACATGATGTAATATCTAAGCGGGTAAAAGGCAGTACCTATGTAGTATATGGATAAAGTACGCTCCGTACAGATTTCCTTAGTAAACATAACGAATCCTTGTATTTGTACAATATACCGCTGTCCGGATAATGGATTTTTCTCAGTGTGCTCGTACACTAAATTACACTGTTCTTGTAACTCATATAAACTTAACTTGTATAGGCCAAAAGACAAAATAAAAATAAAAATATGTATGACAAACAATTACATATGAATAAGCTTCTGTAAAAACACTGACTTCACACAACGCCGACGGACAACCCTATTATTTGTTAGCTCTAGCGCTAAGACAAAATGTAAAAAGCTTCTAGGGATCGCGTTCGGATTTTTGACGTACCGATTATTGACGTCCTATTGTAGCTATCTCTATTTAATTTATTTATTTACATTTTAAGTGTTTTTCTGCGATACAATGAAAATAACATAATGCTTAATTAATCATAGTAAGTACTAAAGTAAAACAAAATGAGAAAAAGGACGAAAAGTAAAATTTTTAAACAAAAACTGTTTACAACAAACGCACGATAGCACTCTGAGCGGATGGAATTATGAGTACAGACATGTGTGTTCGTTTTATTCGAATATTTTTATGATAACTCTTCTTTCAGGATATTAGTCCTGGGGGGGGGGGAACTGCTCGGGGAAATATAATGGTCTGTCACACTTTCTAACTTTCCACTAAACTGAAAAAAAAAATTCAAAGTAATGACACGTATCAAACAAGATTCTTCTGCGATCTGCATGTACACTCATGTCCAAAATTATTGTCGCATGTCTATAAATATGTTGTAGGAATATAATTTGATAACAAATCACCCGGTATTTCTTATAATGTTAATATCTGTATAATTGGCAAAGACATATATATATATATATATATATATATATATATATATATATGTCTTTGCCAATTATACAGATATTAACATTATAAGAAATACCGGGTGATTTGTTATCAAATTATATTCCTACAACATATTTATAGACATGCGACAATAATTTTGGACATGAGTGTACATGCAGATCGCAGAAGAATCTTGTTTGATACGTGTCATTACTTTGAATTTTTTTTTTTCAGTTTAGTGGAAAGTTAGAAAGTGTGACAGACCATTATATTTCCCCGAGCAGTTCCCCCCCCCCCCAGGACTAATATCCTGAAAGAAGAGTTATCATAAAAATATTCGAATAAAACGAACACACATGTCTGTACTCATAATTCCATCCGCTCAGAGTGCTATCGTGCGTTTGTTGTAAACAGTTTTTGTTTAAAAATTTTACTTTTCGTCCTTTTTCTCATTTTGTTTTACTTTAGTACTTACTATGATTAATTAAGCATTATGTTATTTTCATTGTATCGCAGAAAAACACTTAAAATGTAAATAAATAAATTAAATAGAGATAGCTACAATAGGACGTCAATAATCGGTACGTCAAAAATCCGAACGCGATCCCTAGAAGCTTTTTACATTTTGTCTTAGCGCTAGAGCTAACAAATAATAGGGTTGTCCGTCGGCGTTGTGTGAAGTCAGTGTTTTTACAGAAGCTTATTCATATGTAATTGTTTGTCATACATATTTTTATTTTTATTTTGTCTTTTGGCCTATACAAGTTAAGTTTATATGAGTTACAAGAACAGTGTAATTTAGTGTACGAGCAGGTTCTTCAGAAACATAAAATGTACGTAGCCTTACATGCGGTATTGTAATTATACCTAATGTATGTACTGTATACAAGAGCGCCGATCTTGGGGGGCCGGGGCGCCCGGCCCCCCAAAGCTCATGTGGGTACCCCTGTATTTTTATGAATATGTCCTTTTATATGTATTTTTCTTGTTATATGTATTGTTATATGTATTTTTTATGAATCCCCCCCAAAGTTACAGAGAAATCGGCACCCTTGACTGTATAACCGGTGTATCGCTAAAATTGAACTAACAGGCTTAAGTACAGTATATTTAAGCCTAAATGGCAGTTTTTTGGTCATTTTAAAAAATCCGAACAATTTGAAAATCCGAACTACCTGTGGTCCCAATTAGTTCGGATTTTCGGCTTCCTATTGTACCGGTACATTGTTTCAGTGGCTACAACGGTTTCATATTGAATTTAACAATAAAAAAGAAAAGTAATTTCGGCTCGCGAACAGCGCTACACAACGGACTAAGTTTGTGACCCATGGGTCTACCGTATATGGAAATTATTGAAACAATAATTCATCAGTAATATTTTTATTGGGTCTATTACATTACAGACTATCAAAATACGTTTGTAGTAAACATGACTATTGATGAACACTTCAATTCTCTCTCAACAAATATTAAACACATGTGGATACTTTTTGTATATATAATAACTAATTAGGATTTATATAATTCTAGAATAATTATAAATATGGATATACAATTGTAGTCAAAACTTTCTTTCGGTTCTACATACATTATTAAAACCTGCCTGTTTTCCTTCCACAGAAATCTGGCCAATTTCCTGAACTTTAATTTGATACTTCTATTTTTTAAAAAAACCTTTTAAGTTAATGTATTATAAACTTCTAATAATGAATTGCATAACCCTTATTTTAAATAATATATAGTAAAGAATAAATATATGCTAAGAAAATTACTATAACATATTTAATACACATTGAATTATTCGAATTAAATACACAGATACTACAAAAAAGGCTCAAGACTATTGAACAAATGAAATGTATTAAATATATTTTCCCCTGTAGCTTTCTAACACAACAAATCAGCTGTTGAAGACAAATTTATCTATGGTTGTTCGTTGTGTATTTCGTTTGTTCTGGTGTCGACCTTGATCATTCTAATTTTAAAGATTTATATGGCAATTTATGACTTTTGTATCGTAATTTGACAGCTCTTGAATGATTTATTTTACTGTTCTACATGGACATGAAATAGTAAATAAGAAAAAGTAATATAACAAATACACATGATAATTGAAATAATAGAGGAAAAGTAATAGTTATATTATTATATTAGAAAGATACAGTATATGTTAAAGTTCTAACTTTCTCAATCTACAAATTACCTGTAATAGTATTTGTTTTTGAAGATGTCGACATCGAGCTTTTTATTAAGTGCTGGATGCAATCCAAAATGTCGTCAAGAAACGAGGAATTTGTATTATACTGCCCTTAATGTGAACATATATGTTTAGAATAAAGTACAGTAACTTATAGGGATGCACGCGAGACGAGAGTGAAAATTTTATGCGAGACGAGACGCTAGACGAGACTCGGTTAACTCTCGCACGAGAAGTCTCGCGAGACTTCTCGCGGTCTCGCAAGATTTATGAATTACATTTAATTGTATATTTAGAGATTTTACATTTATTGAGTTTTTTAAGTTGAGCGTTAATGCCCCCAGGAACAAAAAAGTGATTGGGGCAATAGACATTTTATGAGATTTATTATTATTCAAAGTTGATTTTCAGAATTAAAGCCTTCTTTAGTTTCTAAACATCATTAAAAAAGAAAAGCTTTGAAAATTGGAAATTTATTACAGCATCGATTTAGGACTTTATTTTGCGACACAAACACATACACGCGGGCGCGCACGAATACATGAACTTCTGTTTTTGGTCTAAAAAGCGAATAAGACTCCCTATTGCTTCGAAATGTAATATTTCTGTTGTTTCTGTCTTTTTCACATTACTACTAGCGATTAATGTTGGGGGATGGCGGTGAAATCCCCTCTCGTCAAAGTTTATCCCTGGCCCGGCTCGCAGCAATAACATGATATCTTTACATGGAATAAGTATTTTCTTTCTATATATTTATCAAAAACAATTCCCTCTAGTTCGGAAGTTTAATTCAAACACTGGTTTGGTAGGATGGGCCTATAGGTTTGGTGGGAGATTTTAGGAATTGCCCTATATCTGTCAGTAATTTTATTTTCTAGATCTGGCAACACTATATAAGTTGAAAGCGAAAGTTGATAAAATGCGAATTCTGGCAACACTGCAGTTAGTTCAACTGTATGGTCTGGAAATTGATCCAGAAAGCTTTTTTCGTATCAAGTATAGTTTGCTGGATATTTTGATTCTTGCAATTGTTAACATATTGCGTTATCCACAAGTCCGTTGACACAAGTAATGCTATTCCTTGATGGTTGGTGTAAACGGAGATAGGCGACAATAGATGGCAGCACTGTTCTCCTACATAAGTAACGTATTTTTATATTTTCTCTGCTGCTTCCACAAATTTAATGCTAGAGAGTTTAAACTTTCTGAAAAGAAAGTTCAAACCTATTCTAAGGGAACAATTCGTGTCAATTTTGGATATTGTGACGTTAGAGCATTCCTCGGACTAGAAGCAGGCAAAGACAAGGTTGAAATCCGGTTAAACAAAGACGAAGAAATTCACATATAGATGTAGTAGAAGGATCTGGTTTGGTTCAATGAGTTCAGAAAAACATATACGGAAACGTAATATTCTTTATATCCTAATTACATTGGCGACTTTTTTTCGGGGCAATAATGTGCCCTCATGGCATACTGGAAAATATTGCTGGAGACCTCTAAGCTGGAAAATAATGTCGGATCCAGCAACAATTTATGCTGGTTTTGCTGTAAATTATGCTATTTATATGACGAAAATTAATGGTCCAGCGATCAAATTCCAGCACAACTTTTCTTTTAATTTGGAGCGGAGGGGACACAAGTTCGGATACCATGTTGAACTCTAGGTTCCGTCTCCTTAGGATGTTATGAACATTCATCCCATGGAAAGCAATGGTAAACCACCATGGATTCACCTTGCCAAGAGACTTTTAGGTCAAATATCTGCCTTCGGACAGAATATCACATCATCATTCATTAACAGCTATAGAATAAGACATTGCAAAATTTTGACCCAGAATATATGCGAGACTGCGAGACCATGCGAGAAAGTCTCGCGCGAGACGCGAGATGAGACTCAAAATTTTATGCCAGACGCGAGACGAGACTTCACATATGCGAGACGAGACCAACATTTGAGGCTGCGAGACGAGACGAGACTTTTACATTTCTCGCCTTGTCTCGTCTCGCGTGCATCCCTAGTAACTTAGTTTTACACAACTGTTAATTTCCTAATTTATATTGTAGCCAAACGATGCCCGATTTTACCTGTATTTTTTCCTTGTTTAAACAATTGTAAACCGAACACTACTTTCCTTTCGCTAATTTAGGAAAAAAAGACGTAACAAAAGAATATATTTTCTAGGCCAAAGCTATTAAATAACTAGTAGTGTTATTGATGAACCCAAGCATAAGACAACAGAAGGGCAGAAGATGGAGTACTGATAATGTTCTATAGTTTCGCTACTTATCTGATTTCCGAAAAGTGGGCAGAAAACTTGTATTTCGAAAGCCAATTGAGACGCGTTTTTCCATATGCTTTAATATGTCGCATGGACTCTTTGTCTTTAGTTCTCCGGTCAGCTCTCTAGTAATACTGGGCCTTATGCAGAATCGTTCTGACGCGTGATTAGTGTAATACTAAAGAGTTCGACTAACATATGTTTCCTGCAGTAGTCAGGCTTTTAGTATGACGCTAACCATACGTCAAAACGACTCTGCATAAGGCGGGTTATATGTAGTCTATAGTAAAATGGTATGTACCAGTACTTCGAGAACTCAAAGACGTACACTTATGTCCAAAATGATTGTCGCATATTTATAACTGTTTTTTGTAAGAATATAATTTGATAATGATTTTGCAGAATACTTTTAATACTGATACTATGTGTATAATCGGGAAATGTGTATTTGTGATAAATTTTATAGGAAAAGAATTATAAATACGAAGATTAGAATGAGTAAAATAAAATGTTGCTACATGGACAAGGAAGTTTTATTTTCGTTTTATTGTTCTTATTTACTGCTCTTTTGACATGCAATTTGCCACATACATGTTTTTGCCAATTATACATATACTAACATTATCAGAAATACCGGGCGAATTCGTTATCAAATTATATTCCTATAACAACATATTTATAGACATGCGACAATAATTTTGGACATGAGTGTACATAGAGCGAAAAGTCGGTTTTCGAGGGAAGATCACAAGTATACGAGATCGGGAGAACATTTCTATCATGAAGGAAAACTATATTATGCTCTCGTCTTGTAGAAAATAGTTCATTTTGGAAATAAAATGATCACAGATGTATAGCATTTTGCGATTCAGTTTTTCGTTCGCAACACAATTTGTATTACTTACGTCAGTCGAAGAGAGATTGCTGTATGTTGATTTATGTAGTCAAAATAAGCAGGGCATTTTAATGTTTGAAATACAGAAATACACCAAATTCCAAGCTACACAGGCAGCAACCTAACGACGTTGACAAATTAATAGGTTTTGACCATCATTACATTTAATACAAAAGCCCACTGTTTACACAAAAATTATATACTACTCTTAATTATATAGGATATACTGTATTCAGTTAAGCGTTTATTATTACCATTTCGCACAAAAGTTATTCATCAAGTTACATATCTTTGCCAATTTTTTATGGACAATGGTGAAACAAAATATGAGAATGCGATTTAGCACAGCGCATAAAATCAGCTATAAAATTATTTCAATAAATACATTAGATGAAAAACAGATAGACCTATCTTTTATCTAGTTACTAATTAGAAATGATAAAATTAGTATTCAAATTATTAAAGACATATAATTGCAATTAGAGTACATCTTTAACAGATTACTTTCAAGTTGCATAAATATGAAATTGCAATTGCACACATTACGTGTCACAGTATGCTGTACAGTAACTACCGTTTTAAATTTCTATTGAGAAAAATAAGCATATCCGCGTGTTCTGGAGTTAACCTATTTCGGGAAGCGCTAATTATTAGTCCTGCTGTTGAGAACATCCTTTCAGAAGGGACTGCCGTAGCAGGAATGATAAGATATTTTTTTTGTAATCTTAAACAGGCTTGGAAATCTTGCATTCTCTTTCCACCATTTCAGTGGATCTTCTGCAGGTCTAACCACCGGATCCGAAATATACATTGACAACTCGTCAGTGTCAGGTTTCTTATCTTGTGTGTACATGGGTCCAAACAGGAAATCCAGACCCCAACTGCGTTTCCTCTTCTTTTTCCTCTGTACTTAAACTTGTAGCGTCAAGTTTGGCTTTAACTAATTCTTCACTCTTCTTTCGAAAACCTTCGTCAAGAAACTGGAAAGTTTTGTATATACCTTGCGTCTAGAAAGGATGCGATACAGGCTGTAGTCTCACACAAATGCTCATGTTTCTTTAGCAACATTCTCTCTTCAAGGTCTCGTGCAATGCTATTCTTCAATAGTGCAATTGTGCAATAATAAGTATCTCTTGGTGAAAGATGGATACGGATCAAACTATGTGTAATTGGTAGTACACTAGATAGTGTTACAAATTCTTGACCGCACATAATCGTGTTGCAGTGTTTAGTGGCTCTATACATTCTTCCAAATGTTCCATCAACCTCCACTGACCAGCTGTAATTTCTAGTTGTTTGAAGTCTTGGTATTTCGTTACGTTTTTGTCTGTCAACACGTCCATTATTGCCCTTCTTTGTTCTATTAATCGTGCAATCATATCATAACTTGAATTCCACCTTGTTCTTACTTGCTGGATTAAAGCATGCTCAGGAATATTTAATAACGTTTGTCGCTTCTCTAGTTCTTTCAATGCTAGTGAGCTATGTTTAAAATGCGATACGATCCGGCTACACATTTGAATAAGTTTAACTACTTCACCGCTATCAGAAATCCTTTTATTTATACATAACTGCAGAGTATGAGAAAAACATGGTATGCTTGGGTATGGCAATTCACTTACTGCTGCTGTAATGTTGCTAGCATTATCGTGGACTATTGCACATACTTTTTCGTCAATTTTCCATTTTTTTTTGCACAAATAGACAAGTGTCTTGCAAGATTTTCTGCCGTATGACTACCGTCTATTTCTATCGTATCTAGCACATACGTTTTTATTTTAAAGTCAGAAGACATATAATGCGATGTTACTGTTACGAAACCTTCCGTAACTCTTGAGGTCCAACTGTCCGTCGCGATCGAAATATTATCGGCACTTTCTAATTCATGTTCTAAACGACCTTTTTCGTTTACATACATTGCCTCGAGTCGACGTGTTAATGTCTGCCTGGATGGAATTCTATAATTTGGATCCATTTTTGTCAATAATTCGCGGAAACCGGGGCCATCTACAATTGAAATTGGAAGCAAATCGTGTGCAATTACCTTGCAGATTTTGCTATCAATAAATTCCTCCCTAGACGGTGGGCATGGTCTTAAGTTATGTGAAAATAACGTGAGTTTTATCTGTTTCTTCGATTTTGTTTCACTAATACTTACAACAGCGGTAGCTGGTTGACATTCCCTCTTTTCTGTTGAAGATTCAGTTTCACTTGACGGTTCTTCAGAAATATCAACCTCTTGACTAGATGTAGATTGGCTATCGAACAAAAAGTGCCTGAAAGTAATTGTAAAAAGTACAGTTAGTACATTAATAATTAAGCACAATTAGTACATATTGAATAAAAACATTGCAAGGAGACCAATTTACCAAGAAACCAAGATATCCATTGACATAATAGTTTCGCGTTTCTTTATTAGTACAAATACGATTTATTAAAAAGCAAGTGGTTCTCAGCCTCAGGGGCAATTGCCTCTCCTGCCCTCCCTAAACGACGCTTCTATATCAAATGTAAACAGTGAAAAGGGAAAAAAAAACTTGGATACGCTGCTGCTTGAGCAGCCGCACTTCCTCGGCAAGACTATATGAGACGTGGACCTATAGTTCAACGTGGGTTATTAATCATATTAGCTCCCACCGAGAATCGAACTAGAGTACCGAAGGCGCATACGCTAACGATATAACCATGAGGGAAGCCCTACAGAAAAAAAGCTTTATTGTGTCAAAATTGAATAACAGAAATGAGCGTATGCAACCTTCTATCGTTTAACTTCGAAGTTTCCTTATTCAAATACGATAAGAAAATAATTCGACAAACTTATTCGATTTTAATGCCATATTGTGTCTACTGTCTATGAGCCTTGTATAGTCTGTCAGGAAAGTAAATGTACACCTGTTTTTTGAGTCTGGTATTCCTGTGCTCCATCCATGGAGATTACGAGAATTAAATCAATCAAATGTTTACTGAGGGGCTAGAAGAAAAGTCTAATCTGAATAAGACATTGCAGAGGGGCACAAGCTGTGAATACGAATAGTGCATAGTGTAAATAAAGGACGACACCGAAAGAGAAAGCCAGAAACAGCTGCTAAACGGAGAAAAAAAGAGTAAAAATTGTCGAAGTGGGAACATAAAATACAAATAGAACAAATACGCCGACAAATAAACGTTCATCAAGCCATGATCTTGGTGAAGTGCTTAGGGTGCTGGCTTACAAATACAAAAGACGCCAGTTCGAATCCCCTGGAAAGATATACTTTTTAATTTTTTGTTAATAATACATACAGCTCATAAGATATGGTAAAAGAGGTCGTATTTAGTATTTCGTAGCAATTATTATTGGTAACGTTTAGTATTGATAATATTTTTTGCCCTTGCGTATTGCTTTCATTCTTGTCTTCATTTCGAAAGTGAAGAATATCCGAACAAATGGCACCAAAACTCCTCTTATTTTGATTGTAAACGCCATTTGCAATTAGTAAAGAATAAAAATTGAACGTTCCAACGTAGCTGCAAAAAGTTAAAAAAATGGAAGTGGAGAGGTTCAAAACCCATACTCATGGTTATTAAAAATAGAATCACTACCTTAAACCTCTCGACCACGTTTCTACGTTGAGTACTGCAAGGCTTGTGTTTAGGTTAGGCTGGTCAATAGGTTTTGCAAAGAGACCCGGTTTAGCTCTGACGCAGCACAGGTGCGAGAAGGGTGCGAAGCACTTTTCTCTCTCTCTCTCTCTCCCTCTCTCTCTGTGTGTGTGTCTATCTATCTACAGTATTTGTATATATATAACGCTTTTTGTGAATGCCATAACCACAATAATTTTCAGCGGATTGAGACCAAACTTGGCACAAACATTAATTGTTGAAATATCTTGAATCGTTAGCCAGAATAATAAGATGAAAATTTCAAAATGGCTGCCCTTCAAACTTAAAAAGTTCCAATGGAACCAAATTTCGCACATAAATGGGTATTCACAATGTTTGAATGACTTTTCCTCTTTTACTGAAATATTCGTGTGCTGGGACTCTCCTCTTTTATTGAAATATTGGATCCGAATAATCACCTAAAGAAGGTTCATGCCCTTTCGCTACAGTCAGGCTTTTTTTTTTCAAGGGGAGGGGAGATATTTTCCTATCGGAACAAGGCGATTGTTAGTGAAGATATGAAGTTACACATTGAAAGTGAAGTAACTTGTGAAACGTGTTATTTGAAAGAATAATATAATAAATGTGCTTTCCCTAACACAGAGAACTGTAAATCATGTATTTCGAGTTCGGGAGCGTGAAGGGCGAGGAGTGTTATTTGATTTGCTTTTTAGTAACACATTGCATTGCAAATAGTGGTAGGCAACATTAGTGGTAAGTAAAATAATAATAATAATAATAATAATAATAGGTGTTGTTTGTGGCAATATCTTCCTTAAATTTTCATCAAACATAATGATTGAAACGCCATATCTCCTCTACAATCAAAATATTAGCAATTTATATCGACGGAACGGGAAATGGTAGAGATGGGAGCAACGTTGGACAGTATGCACTCATAATACTCAGAAAAATAAGCGATTTCAATGCAAAAAGAACGAAGAGGCATTGTCATGGGGTCACGGCAAAGCCCTCTTTAGGCAAAATGTCGATAACATATCGAGAGAACAGGAGGTGATAGTGGGATCGGACCATCGATGGACACCATGGATCAATAAGACGTATCGAAAAAATTATGAGGGGGGGGACACCAGCCAGCTTTACTTATTTCCACATGATAATATAAAATTAGATTGTGCGAAATATACGCACAAGTTAGCTAGTAATATTTCATATTATTATTATTATTATCAACATGTTTTTTCATTACGTGTCCATGTTTGACATGAAACAAAAGAGAAGATCCATCATTCGTAGAAAGAATAAGAATAGACAGTTACTTTAACTGTGAAGGAGGACGAGAAATAAGAAAAGAGTGACTACCTGTAGCGAAAAAAAAGAATACTTTCTCTCCAATGGATAAAAAAATGAAGCCAAAATGAATTCAAACTCGCATGGACGGCGCGAGAAACCATTGCTTTGTCCACTTTTTTTTATTAACTGACTCACCGAACTTGTTTCAGTAAGTTACTTAATGCTAATTTTACTTGCTTCACTCGTTTAACGTGCTTTTATTAATAACGACAGGGACAGGAACACAGAAACATCGAGAACAGTAAATATCATAAAGGCTCTCCCACCGGGAATCGAACCCGGGACCCCGTACACTAAAGGCGCTCATGCTAGCCACTAGACCAGCGGGGAGGGCACCGCCTACCCACTGTGTCGTGAGGGATTACGACCACTGTATTAACAGCTATCACTTCCGTGGGTTGTATACTATGATCACATGTTCCTTCTTTCTTGGAAGAGTTAAACTTATATGCTATGTAATACATGAGCTATTTAGAACTACATGCTCTTCATATAATTTAATAAAAGGGTCATGTTGGGAATAAGGAAAAGAACATTCCTTGAGCAAAACGGAAACTACTGGCATCAGGAATATTTATCTACGAGGCAAGCGCAGTAATATAATTCAGAGTAGTTACTGCTTAGTTCAGGAAACGAAGAAAGGGGTATAGAAAGCAAACATGTCGCGTCAACGAGATCGACCAGAGTTGACAGAGGCGGAAGCAGATGTGTAGTAATACAACAACTTTGGTTAAATTGATAATTCGTTCTGTATCCTGTAGTAGATCGTATCACAACTTACGAGAGAGCAGAGACAGACTTACTAACCCTATCATATAGAAAGTTTTACTAACCCGATCATATAGACACACATGGATGTAACTGTGAGTACTACAACTTGGATTTAACGAAAACTTGGATAAAGCCGTTTAGATATTCAGTGGTTTGCAGGGTTGTATAAGACACAAAAAGATAAGACACAATAAAATTCTTCATATCTCAGCTTCCAGTAGCTAGATACATGCAATTTCTGGTTAGATACTGAAACTGCTGTCGGATTTTAATACATGACGTATTGTAGGATACAAAATGCTTTGCATTACTTATTTGTTTGTAGATAGCTATTAGTTTAGTGTTCTGAAAATTTGCGTGTAAACTAGAGATGTCCAATTCCGGAATTTTTACCTTCTGGACCCCCGATAGTAAAACCGGACAAATTCCGGAATTCGGCAAAATTCGATTTTGGAAAAATTCCGGTATTCGAAAAATTTCCGGAATTTAGAAATTTCTGATTTACTAAATATTCCGGTATTCGGAAAAATTCTGGATTTTTGGAATTCCTGGATATTTCTGAATTTTGGAATTTTTTAAATTCCGGATTCCTTCCGAGTTCCGGAATTTTCTGAATTCTGCAATTTTACCGAATTCCACAATTTTCAGAAATCCGGAAAGTGAAACTTACGCTTCCGGAAAATGAATTTCTCTTGGTTAATCTGTAAGGTTGCGGACATAAGTCTTTGACCAGGTAATGGCGACTGCTTCGAACAAATGCAAAGTATGAGAATTAAATCTGTCTGTAGTTTCGAGTGGAGGAAAAACAAACTTGTGAACCAAAAGATTAAGAAGAACTCAAGTTATTGATATAAAGTTTCTATTCCTTCTCCCCCCCCGAATAAAGTCTAAAAGACACTGGTTTTAACAACAAACCTATAGAGCTACGATAGCACATTGCTAAAGAGCTTACATTTGGTTTCAAGAGTCGAAGGTTTGATCTCAAGCCATATGACTTCCTGGGTGACATTGAGAGAGAGAGAGAGGGGGGGGATTCAAGTATGGAGACAGAGAGGGATGATTTGTATACACAGATTTAGAATTGGGGAAAAAATGATCGGACAGCATTCGTATTATGACGAAAATTCTGATTTTGTGAAAGATAAGAAGGGAAGTTTTCGAACTGCGAGGATCACATTAGGCAGTTGTCGAATTAATGTGGAGAACTCTTTTTAGAGCATCAGATGATTACGAAAGGAGAGAAACATCTTCAGAACTGAGGAATTAAGATTTAAAAAAATCTGATTTCGGCGACGGGTTTCGAACCACGACTTTATCCATTCTGCTACGGAGAACTCTATTACTGCTTCACATACGTTTCCCTTAGCTGCGTTGAAAGCTACCTTAAGAGGATATTCCTAAAGTTGACTCGGTGGATGCGCCGTTCAGATAGGACGTAAACCTCTTGTAACTTAGTTACAATGTGCAAAATGAACTTCCTCTTCTTCAGGACACTTTTTAAAGCTTTAAAATTTGTTACTATTGTTTTAATTAAGTTACATTTGATAGAACTATCTGATAAAGTAGTGCCAAGCCCTGTGCGTCATTGTCTGTTAGGTGAATGGTTAATGTAAGTTACTCCTACGTGGATGGTCCGAGCTTCCAATCAAGACCATTCTTATTGATTATTTTATTTGAGCTACGCTCATACTGTATATTCCACAAGTTCAATTTTGAAGTAATGTAGTCACAGCTAGTTTAATTCGAAATAATTTTCCAATATTATATTTGTTACTAAATTTACATGGCACTCCTCACTGTTTGTAGCCCTGCATAAGTGCAAAATTG
This sequence comes from Thermobia domestica, assembly GCF_964235325.1. Taxonomy (NCBI): domain Eukaryota; kingdom Metazoa; phylum Arthropoda; class Insecta; order Zygentoma; family Lepismatidae; genus Thermobia; species Thermobia domestica. The sequence goes on along the minus strand of NW_027657786.1, from coordinate 3,931 downwards.
TTTTAAAAGTATATTTTACTTTCAAGTTTTATTGTTTTTTTAATTGTCCTTCAACTTTATTTTATAACTATTTTCTATTTCTTAATTATAACATATTTTCTATTTATATTGTATTCTATGTTACACGTTTATTATTTATATTTTATGTCTTACCTTTGAAGTGGAGCTTTTGACAATTCAGAGCAGCAGGGACATACACAGGATGCAGGCCTTTGCAATCAAGAGCTTTTGCCCCCACGAAATAACTACTTTTGTTTGTAAATTATATCTAATTTTAGAGATGATGATAGCAGGGGCGGATTCAGGGGAGTGTGTTCGGGCGATCACATCCCCCAGAATAAAAAACTTTTTATACTTTTTATTTTAAAAATAAAACATATCCTAAGTATTTTTCATCTTTGTATTATAAACTTGAATTAAAACCTAAAGTAGATAGGCCTTACTTTCTAAAGAAAGTTAATTCTGCAGAAGAGCTACTTCTCCTTTTCTAAATTTATTTTTTCTTTCTTTTTTCTTTTTTTTTTTTGCAATCCGCTCTTACCTTGATTTGACTTCGAACGACCGCCCCTCCCAAACAATCATCCTGGATCCGCCCCTGGATGATAGACATTTTAGTAAAATATGCCCTCAATCGCTGAAATAAATTCCTGTCAAGCTTTCAATCGCTGAAATAAATTTCTGTCTACGGCCTTGCAAAACAGTGACGATTTTAGGGAGTGATCAGTTAGTAATGCCTCCTTGGAGCAACGACACTTCCTCAGAAGTCATATCTCCGATAATTCAGAATGTGATTTGTGCATTATCACTTTTCACTCTCCGTGTCTTGAAACGCATCAAAAAGGAACTGTTCTGAAGTATTTACTGGTTCTCCCTATGACCCCATTTTAATATGACCAACCTTGGACATATACACATCTGAAATATCACCTTTTATGTCAGTGATCCCGAAAACTATTCATTCGACAAAAATATTGGATATTTTCGATTCTTTGTTCCTGTCACCCTCCCATTGTCAACTCGAAGCCAACCAAGGCTTATTTTGGACTTTCGCAGCATCCACAGTTTCACTTTTCATCTTTGCATATGAATTCGAAACTAATTTCGTTCGTATTTGACTACTTTTACATGTCACCTTCACCTCTTGGTAGGGATTTTTTCAGTATCTCCTCCCACAACTATGGAGAAATTTCAACCAACTAAGTATAATTATAAATTATCATCTGAAACACAACAGTACGGGTGATCTTTTTCGCAGAGGAATTCGTTAACTACTGTTTCAATATCAATGTATTGGGTTTTTTTGGTCTGCATGCTGGAGATTGCCAAAGAGCTAAACTTCATTCTGTACTATTGTGCTATGAATATAGTGGTTTAATTCACTGAATACTCGCTTAGATGATGCTCTCGTCACAGAAAAAGTGAGATACAGTTATAAAAGAAAAACGAAACGAAATATTTAAGTTTTACGTCCTACGTTATGCCGACTACGCCAATGGAAACAGTGATGGTGAGAAACGAATGAAATCGTTTAATGAAGAAAGTGGGAGGAAACTGGAGAAACCCGAGAAAACTCATGCACACGGTGTTTGTCCATAATAATGTTCATTCAGCGCGAGCTGGATCTAACCAAGAACTCCATGCACCATAGGTAAAATTATAAAAGAATAGGCGTCTAAACAAATACGGAACACTATTATCAATAAGAGTTGTGTAAGATTAGATTTTTATTTATTTCATTTTAAGTTGAAATTTCAATCAATCTTGATCTTCATTACTGTTCGAAATCCGGACCAACCAGTATTCCCTACTAGGGTAAAGATTAATTGATCGCCAACAGAAATCCAAAATCCTCTGTATAACCCCACGTTCCATTATTCCATATACACAATTAAGAGTCCAGCGTAACCTACCAGTTAATAAGTTTTCTTCTTATTATTATTATTTTTAACACCTCAAAAATATAGGCTCATAATTGAACCACTGATTGGAAAAAGGGAATAAGTACATAAAAATGAATTTTCCACTTTTAAGCTTTTCTCACCAATTGCCGTGCTACAATACAAGATTCTTCTTCTTGTCTTAGAGTTTGTCAGTTCTTTTGCTACAATTAATCAGTTATACACGTGTTGAAACAAATACAAATACGCCTCGGGAAGGTTTTTTAGCGTTTCTGAAAACTTAGGTCTGATGTACTTATTCCCTTTTGCTGGAAATAGTTGCTGCAAGGACGTGATAAATCTTTTCGGTAGACTTCACAGTCTATAGCTCCTTCACAACTTCCTTTTCATCTAAGGCTAAGTAGTTACATTTTAGACATTGAGGAAAAAGTGTGAAATTAAGTAAAACCCTTCAAAGTGGAGTTACGAATCTTCAATGGACCCCATTTTGCTGTTGGCCTCGCTCAACGCACTCCCGTCACTGTTCAGGGTGCACGATGGAGCTTCTCCCTTTTAGGAATACTTTCTAAGACAGTACTAGTTTTTTTTTACAGCTGTTTCAATTGAGTTGTATTTGCTAGGACTGTCGGTTAAAGGAAACAAAAGATCCTATACTCAAACACAAATCATCTCTCTAGAAGCTCTAATGGAAAACGAAACGAATCGTCGTAAACATGTTACGTTCTTGAAGAGGAAAACAGCAAAACATTGATTGCACAAACGTATAATGGTATCATTTGCTTGCAAATTTAAAACTTATAGAAGTTGATGGCTTGTTAGGTGAGGGGTTAGTGAACAGGATTTTTGTACTGGTGGTCCAGGGTTCGAATCTCGTCCGTTCTTCTTACGTTTTGTTTCTTTAAGCTACACTGAGTTTGTTCATTCCAATTATTTAAGCTTGAATTAAATCTAATACCAGTTAGTGAATTAAAAGTAGCTAACATTATTTTCAAATACAAGACGTTATTACATGCTTGTCACTAGCTCACAATACTCAACTTTGATATAAACTCTTGCAGCCTTCATTTAACTCATTTCTTGACGTGTTTTGTTACAAAACTCATGAATCGTGGCGAACAAAATTGCTTTACCAGATAATGGTGACTGCTTTGAAACCAAATGAAAAGTATGAGAATTAAACGTATCATATCTGTAGTTTGGTGTGGAGAAGAAACCAAATAGCGAACGAAAGGTTTAACAACAACTATGTTATTAATATAAACTATGCCAAAGATTATTGACTTATATGATTTAAAAAAATCGAAAGAAATTTTGAAAGAACGAAAAATACTAACTTAGAATTTAGTAACTGGAGGCAAGGAAATCTAATTTAAACATACTAAAACATACCACTTAGCGCATATAGAGCGTGGATCTGTGCTTAAGGCGCTAGCTAATAATCTGGAGGTTCTCAACTCGGAACCATGTGTGAATATTTTGTTTAAATTTAGAATTTTTGGTGATCATTAGTCGGCGATGACACACGTTTGTCTTAAGGTATTTGAATATTTTGATCTTTCAATATTTGAATGATCAAATCTTCAATAATAATAATAATAATAATAATAATAATAATAATAATAATAATAATAATAATAATAATAATAATAATAATAATAATAATAATAATAATAATAGTTATTATTATTATTATTATTATTATTATTATTATTATTATTATTATTATTATTATTATTATTATTAGCAAAGTAATTCAATAACCCGTTAATATCTTTAATTATTTCTCGATAACTACTCGAACTTAAGACGTCCTCGAATCTAAGTCGCACCCCGATTTCGCTGGGCTAAATTAAAGAAAAATAGTAATATGTTATGGTTTTACTATTACTAAAGCACTCTTTGATATTGGTCATTTTCGATGATTTTGTGTATCCCTCTCCCCTCTCCATGTTGGGGGCACGGTATGACAAAAATTATCCCAGGCCCGAATGTCATGTACGTTGAAAATTTGATCGAAATCTGTTGGATGCTTC
>NW_027657785.1:0-19637 GCF_964235325.1 Thermobia domestica | reverse complement strand
GTGAATACTCAAAAAGACCAGCGCGTGGAAAGCGTTGCTAATTGTTTTAAGTAATGCATGATTACGAAATTATCGTGGTGAACGATGTGAGAATATTCGTCTTTGTGAAAAACAAAATTAGAAAAAGTATACCAACAGCACCTGGTGTTCCCAGGCGGTCACCCATCCAAGTACTGACCAGGCCCGATGCTGCTTGACTTCGGTGATCGGACGAGAACCGGTATATTCAGCATGGTATGGCCGTTGGCAACTACCTTTTCTTCAATGTCCTGTTAAGGAAGTATGTTTTAAGTAAGAATTGACATTATTAACTATAAAGGCAAGCATATTAACGTCGTTAACATTACTTGGAATATACTAATATTCGAATAAATATTTGAATGTTCGAATGATGAGTGATTCGGATGTTCATAGTGCCACTGTGTCCTATCGAGTTTACTATCACGAACCACGTATGAAATTGTATATAAATAAATAAAAATAAATCCTTTATTAAGTATTGATTACAGGAAAAAGGCAAACTTACATTCTTTAATGTACACAATGAAATGTATGAAAGATATTTTTAAGATATGTTTCACTTACCCTTTATAACGCAAGGTAGTTTTCAGTGTAGCATTCTCTTCAGCTGCGAGATAACGTAAGGCAGATGATCATTCAGTCGTGAAGCACTAAAATGTAATATACATTTTAACTATTATCGATAAGAATTATTTACTGCAGGGATGCAAATAAAGTGAGGCAAATTAGTAAATAAAAACCGATACTGTAACTGATAATATAATTAGTTGTATCTGTATTAGTTGTATATACAGTAATCGCACGATTATCCGCGGAGTTGGATGTTGGCATAATCGCGCATAATCAGCAGTATGAGCAGAAAAGGGAAATGAAATGAAATATTTAGATTTACGTCGCATACTTATACCGGTTACGCTAAAGGAGACGGTGATGATGAGTACTGAATGAAGAAAGTGGGAGGAAACGGGAGAAACCCGAGAAAACCCATGAGCACGGTCTTTATGCACGACAAAGTTCACACGGCACGAGCTGGGATTGAATCAGGGACCCCAAGCACCGGAGGCCAAAAAACGGACAAAAAGTCTTTCGTGCAACTTTCGTTTTCGGTAAAAAGTTTACACATAATTTAGAAAGAGTAGTTTTCTGGTCTTTTTATTTCACAAGTTGGTTCATGTCTATATTTTTTACATGCATAAAAAATTTTTCAACTCCCTTGCTTATTTCCTGTTAAAGACCTCTACCTCTGATTGTATTTTTTGCACATATTCTTATTGTTTTCAGACAACATTTCTAAAAGCGTAATTTATCGTCAGCAAGAAAAGAAAAGGAAAGCCTCGGATAGTGGAATGTGTACTGTATATATATATATATATATATATATATATATATATATATATATATACGTATTAGTATATAGTTTTATTTTATACGTCTCCTATTATTACACAATGTGCAGATATTGTCAAAGCGCAAGTAAATATGTATAACTCCCCGTTCTGCACTTAATAACTTGAAAGAAGTTCGGGGAAGGTAGTGTAACAGAAAGTGCAAACAGAAATGAGGGTTTAAAGGCATTTAATATTATTCCGTAGTAGTATGATTTTTTGTAAAAAAAAAAATATATATATATATATATATATATCTAAACATACATATTCAATGATATAGTAAGAGGTTAGCAGCACTGATAGAACTGCAGAAAGTACAAAACCGTTAATAAGAAAGAGAGAGAGATGGTGGCCGCTTTTGTGCTTTTCATTGGCTAATTCCGAATTGCGCGCGAATACGTACGAGATTTCTTTCTTTTTCCTCTTCGCAGCCCAGATGTTGCCAATTAGAAGTTTTTAGTACTACATTTGTATGAAAATGTTGCCTTTAAGAAATGTGGTTTGCATACAGAGAAAAGAGCAAAATGAATATTTACCTTAGTGGGCATGAAAAAAGACGAAACATTTTGCAAGATGGACACACGAACTTCCTTAATGCAGGCGTTCAGTACATTATTGTAAAGAAAAAAACACTAAAAAGAATTACTTCAATATCCCTAGCAACATTCAACAATTCATAGAGAAAAATCTTTATTTTGAGAACAATGGAAAACTATGTAATTGTAGATAACTACTAAATTTAATGATTAAGGAAAACGTTTAGGCCCGGCCCTTCAGAAAGAAAGTGCACAGAATATTCTCTCATGGAAGCAATTGCAAAATCAACATTTTGTTTGCAGTTATAATTAGAGGATCTATATACAGGGTGTTCGAAAAAGAATGTATCCTCTTGAAAGAAAATATTCTCTGGGCCCCTAATCCTTTATATACCGAAAGGAAGTTTGTATAGCATTTTTTCTTACCTTCGTTAGAAGAATTGAAAGTGACTACTATCGTGACACGGGAGATATTTAATCGATAGTCGAATTACTCACATACTCGAATGAACACGTCTCTTGTAAGGAGAGGAAAGGCTTCTGTGATCCGCTATCGCAGCTGTGTCATATCTGCAGAGAATGTTAGGACACAAACGTGATCTTTGAGAGCCTCGTGAAAAGAAGTCGCATAGTATCATGTGTGGAGACATCGGGGCCATCTGAAGAACGCTTCATCATTAGGACCAAGGGCGAGTTACGAAACACTCTGGGATATATTTATTAACATAACTTCTCGTCATTCTGCAAGTGTGGTGGAGCTCCATCCTATTGGAAAAGGAAACCTCGGGAGCCCTCTTCATGTGTAGGTATCGTTCACATCTGAAGCATGTGAAGATAGATTACTGTACTATCGTGTACCTAAAATCATTTTCTACGAATACGAACATGTCTACACTGAAGGCAGTGCAGCTCTTTTTCTCTTTTTTTTGGTCATGTATTGTAACGCGGGGCAATGCACACAATAACATGTAATGTTGTGTATCATCATAAAGGGCCAGGGCGATGATTGGATCTTGATGGACGTGGAGAACTGATAGGTGATGTGAGTGGTATTGTGATCTATGGTTGTATGTTTACTGATGAATGCATAAGGAGAGGGTGAAGGGGTTGCCTTTTTTTTTATGTCGATCGGGAGGGAAGCGATTGGGAAACTTTTGACTTTGTTTTTCAACCGAATATATTGATTGAATAGGTCGCCGACAATTTTACGGGGCGTCACGTCGTTGCCTTTTTCATGTCGATCGCGAGCGAAGCGAGCGTTTTTTTTTTTTTTTTTTTTTTTTTTTTTTTTTTTTTTTACCGACAATATGTATTGAATCGGTTGCCAACACCTTTAGGGGCGCGTCACGTCCTTCTTTCTGTGCTGATCGCGAGCGAAGCGAGCGCGAAATTTTTGACTTTTTTTTTTTTTTTTTTTTTTTTTTTTTTACCCACAATATTTATTCAATCGGTCGCCAACACTTTTAGGGGTGCGTCACGTCCTCTTTTCTCTGCTGATCGCGAGCGAAGCGAGCGCGAAATTTTGACCTTTTTTTCTCTTTTTAATTCTTTTTTTTCTTTAAGAAAAAATATTGATTTCATAGGTCGCGAACATTTTTACGGGATGCAACATCGTTTATTTGTTTTTCCAACCGTCTTTCTGTCTTGAGCCCCCGCCAAGTTAACTTTATGGTGGACAAAAACTATGTGCGGTGGGTTACCGCGGGGTTCTCCCGTTTCCTCCCACTTTCTTCATTCCACCACCATTTCAATCATTTCTCATAATCAGCGCCTCTTTTAGCCTAAGCGGCATAACGTGGGACGTAAAACAAAGATTTCCTTTAGTTGCTTTCTGTCTTGATTACGAGCGCGAAATTTTTTACTTTTTTTTTCTTTCTTTTGATATTATTCATTTAATAGGACGGCAACACCTTTACGGGCCGCCGCGTCGTCGTTTACACTTCTTCAGCCCATATTCTTTCTGCTTGTTCGTTTTCCGGCATCTTGTTATCACCGCCCGCGGCAATGCCTATGTCTTTCATCGCTTTTTGAAGCAAATCTTTAATAAATATGCACTCTCACATTTGTACTAATATGCATACCACAGTGGATAGACTGTAACTAGGAAAGCAGAAGCCTGCATATCATATTATTTAACAGTTGAAAGTGAACTGTCATTTTAAGTTTGATTTTGATCAGATGAGTGCAGTTCAACTCGTCGACAATTGTGAAGATTCTCGAGGTTAGGGACCATCCATTTTGTGCTTTGTAATGAAAATGGCTGCAGCCAAACTTCTCTGATCTGAATGAAACTTGGCATGATGATACATCTTGACCTGCTCTACAAGTTTATTTAGTATTTTCCGTTGCGCAGGCTTTTGCTTCTCCAGGTTCTCCCATGGAACTGAGAAACGTATTCAGTCGAACTTCTGCGGTAAGTCAGTATATCATCCTGAGAAGTTTGATCGAGATAGCAGAGGTTCGACTATTCGTTTTTCAATTCCATGTGATATTACAACACGGTGAACTAAATTTATATAGAAACACTTTGATTTTGTTTTGTTTTTTGCTAGCATTAAACTGAGAAAATGTTATTCAATAGACAGAGAACACCACTCAAAGAAAAGTACATCATAAGAATATATATATGGTTGCTGTGGTTCTCGGTTTAATTTGCTAGTTAAGAAACTTGCTCTAAATAAGTACATCTTACAGGTGAAAAACTAAGCCAGGCGATAGAATTAAATATAAAGTTATACACTTTTATTTTACGTTTACTAGTGTTGGGTTACTACTGTAAAATAAGTCAGTATATATGAAAGATAACTGTATTAGGTACTATTTTCCACCGGCGGTGTATTCTTGCATAGTGTACTTAATGTTTACAAGCGGGGCGCTACTAGTATGGATGCATGACAAGTGCTATTGAAACTCGAAAACTAACTGGTTTCCACTACCCTTGCTTATACGTATACCCGCGTCGCCTTCGCTCCTGTTCACTTTGGACGCACATTCTTGCTATCGCTCAGGCCCCCAGCTTTCTCCTGTTTTGGCTCCCTTAAATAGTATTCGTGCTTTTTATTGGCCACCTGGCAAAGCACTTGTAATGATTTTACACCAGTAACTCTAAAATACATGTGTATTACTTTATTTAATTCTGTCGTCTGCAGAATTTTTTTTTTTTTCGTACAAATATGCCTTTTCATGCAGAACACTGAATTTTGCCTGTAAATTTTTGAGAATATGCTGTGACGAAACTTGAGCACCGTTCTTCTTTTCTTTCTTATCACGAGTCTTCTTTAGCCTAATGAGCACAATCATCACACGATAACGACTATTCTTTTCATTTAACTTGTAAACAAGTTGAACTAATAATAATAATTGATGTACAAAGGAGAAGTGTCCTACATATTTGAGGTAAAAAATAAAATAAATATACTTCTACTTCATCCGTGTTTACAAAGTTAAATGTTATCGATTTACAAAAAATGGTCACCTATCCACACACTGACCAGGCTCGACACTGCTTGACCATACATATTAAAACATCGGTCCCACTGAATACACAAGTAGTAAGCACATTCACATAAAAATAATTAGGATTACAGTATATAAAATGCGTTAATTAAAATAGCAAATGCCTTACCTTATCACAGGCGATCCAAAGCCACTGCACATCATCTGCTACGCACACTATATTCCTCCAATATTTCACTCACTTCCTATATCACGCAACAGAAAATATTAATAAAATTCACTTAGCAACATTTTCATTTTTAATCAACAATACGTATAACAATTAAGAATAAAATTAATTGTGAGCACATTGTTATAATTAGAATACTGTTTTTATTCGTTTACAAATATGGGATTAATATAGAGCTGGCAGCAACAATATATACAACTCATCCTGTATGTATCGTAAATCCTAACTTGAGAAGACATCTCTGACGCAAACAATGAGACAAGAAATCAAATACTATATCCGACACATTTGGGGTTTATTGAACTTCAATGTTGGAAGATACCACCTTGTCGGTAGTACAAATGTAATATCCTTACAACACGCGGAACTTTTGCCAGGCATATCTAGGAATTTGGGAAGATTAATTGATATCCTTAATGTGCAATGTATGATTATGACGCATTGTTATGTACACGCAGACGGAACCAGGACAATCTATAGATGACATTTGCACTGTGTTTGGACAATTTGTTCGCAGAAAATAACCGTTTTTGTCTATGAATACTTGAGAACATGGAAGGTATGAGATATACATTTTATGCGCAAATATTATAATACAAATCATTGTTAGTTTGGTGGATGCGTGAAAGAAAGAAAAGGAGTAGATTTTTGCAGACGTCCGGATATAAAGCGAGAACTGAGAATACGCATCTATAACATCTATTTTCTTTGTGTTAATGATATCGATGAACTAAACGGGGAAACTAAAATACAACTGTTTGCAGTATAATTCGAAGTATAGTCAAGTGCAGAGGCGTACTCACGGGGTGTCCACCGGGTGCGGACTCCTCGCAAAAGTTCCTAAGTGAACATACATTTGCAGACTTTCTCATTAAATGTAGTTATTAACAGGGAAAATATTGATGTATCATCAATATAAATCTGATCTTACACTTCATCTGTACTCTGTCTGTATCATGTTTTTGTGAAAAAGTAAGTGGAATATTTATCGTGTTTTCGAATGCAGAATAATAGTATATAGACATAGTGGCTTGTAGTATTGGAACCTTGCCCCCCGAAGCTTGGATCCCTTAGAAGAAAAAAAAATGCATGCGCGCCTGGTGAAATGGTTAACGAATTCAGTTCACTCGATGAATCGACAGATAGTAATACACATTTCGACAGATCGACAGCATTCGACAGATACAGACATATGAAAGTAGCACAAGAATTAGGCGAAAGTCCGTGCGTTTCCTCAATTCACGTAGGAAACAACAGAAAATATCAACTACCATAAAATAATCCGTATATATATTTAATTTATTTGGAATAAAATAAATATAGAAACAACCTGTTCATACATAACTACGGTAAGTGCGTTAATTGCTAACGTAAGAACAAATATGAAACAAGGCACAAAATAAAAAAGAAAAATAAAGTTAAAGGGAATAAATATTTAGGCTTGATTGTCATTCGTATTAAGAAGCTGGGTAATAAAATGTTAAAATCTACAGAAAATTATGAAATTAAATCAGGATTTGAAATAAAAGTCTATACATTGGAAGTAGGCCAGGGAGTTTGCAAGGCAGATGTGTGCGACACGCGTTACTTTATAGATTCCCTTCATTGAACTATAGTAAGCAGTACGAAGATGGTACTTTGCGTATAATCACAGGAAGGATTGAAGTTAATTACCATGGTAATATAATTATTTATTGATAAGTATTTCCATGTTAAATTATGAAAATTATAAGCACAAGGAGGGTGAAAAAGTAGTGTGACCGACTTAGCAATGACTGAAACATAAAATAGAAAAGCGAATAAAAACAAATGCCTTTTGAGTTATGTGGAATAAAGTTTCTTCTAGCCAGTAAGGAAGAATAGGATCTGGTGCATTCATTGAATACCTGAAAAAAATCGTTTATCAAAATAGAAGGAAACACACTTATCGTTGTGGCAACTACGAACTTCTGTTTACCTCAGCCCGCCTCAGCAAGTGCTTTCTATCCGGTCCGCGCTCCGTAACCAAACTCAACGCTGCCTGCTAGCGAAAATTTCATTCTTCAGTATCGTTGAGTTTATTGCAGAAAGCAATGGCAGATACGGCATCAGCACCTGCAGCCCCGGCACAGGCTTCTCCTAAGAAGTCTGCAAAGCCTAAGAAACCAAAAACAACACCTTCTCATCCAAGAACATCAGAAATGGTGAACAACGCCATCAAGAATTTGAAGGAAAGGGGAGGAAGTTCACTGCAAGCTATTAAGAAATACATCTCTCAGAACTACAAAGTGGATGCCGAGAAGCTTGCTCCATTTATCAAGAAATACTTGAGAAGTGCAGTTGCTTCTGGGTCTTTGGTTCAGACCAAGGGAAAAGGTGCATCTGGATCGTTTAAGCTTAGTGCTTCATCGCTGAAGGAGAAGCCTGAAGGTGGATCTTCAACCAAGGCGAAACGATCAGCATCAAAGGAGAAGAAGCCTGCGAAAAAGCCAGCAGCTAAACGTCCCAAGAAGACTGGTGAAAAGAAAAAGGCTGCTGCTCCCAAACCTAAGAAATCACCATCTAAAGTGAAGAAGGCAAAAACTCCCAAGAAGCCAAAGGCCCCGAAGCCAAAGAAGGCTACAGCAAAACCGAAAAGTGCTAAGAAGGCTGCACCAAAGAAGTAAATGTGTCAGTAAATCATCTGACATTTTAAAACGGCTCTTTTTAGAGCCATCAAATACTTTGAGAAGAGTAAAATTGTGCTTTTCCTATCATTATCACATGTTCATTCATAGCAATGTATAGTATACACGCAAGGGACTTTGAGTTTTCTTTTTAACCGAAGCACTTCTTGATGTAAGTGCTTTATAACAGAGGGGAATTGAGGGTGGGGAAAGAAAGCTTTCACGGGTGTCAAGAATGGTGTACTCGAAAAAAAATGGGGAACACATTACGTAATGTCAATTTGTGATCACTTACTTTTTCCTTGTTCCTATCTTCAAGTAGCGAAACAGTACAGAAAACGCACTTAATGCATTTGTTAGAAAAACTTTTGCAGGCTGACTGGGTTCGATTCTCGGTGGGAGCTCAAATGTTTCGCATTGCACGTTAATAAGTAGGTCCACGTTTGAAACAGCCTTGCTGCTGAAAGGGACACTAAACTAAAATCAACTCTTTTCAAGGCTGGGGTGAAAGAAATGTTCGAACTTATTACAACTCGTGAAAGTGAAGTAGACTATGTTTCAATTTAACGTCGTACTATTATGATTTTTATGATAAAGGAGACGGGTGATTACGCCTAATGAATGATGGAAATACTGGTGTAATGAGAAAGTGTTAGGAAAAGGGAACACGCTAATAACCACGGATACCGTCTTATAATTCGTAATATTGCTATAAAGAAAAATAGTAACACCAGCAGAAATGTAGGTGTACAATTGAACTGATGTTAAGTACAAACAGACACTTAAAGAAAGTTTAGTTTAACGTTTGCATTCAACAGCAGCGACCTCTGACAAAATAATATTACTTTTGCTACCTTGGAAGAAGTACATATTTCGCCTGCGAGTTCTATCAGATTAATAACGTTGAGAAGGGCAAACAGTGGTTGAATCGAAGTTAAGTTATGCAACATATGGCAAAATCGAACCCTTGACCACATAAAACGAAGATAATCAATCGGTAAACATAGGGGAAAACTAAAGAATATACTTGAAAGATAGGATGATATACGAAACGACAGGAAAACGAAGGTAGATGTATTAACTATGCAACATACGGCGTGAGAATTTAAAAAAAAAAGATAACAAGTATGGACAAGATCCTTGTTAGGATAACAGCATCTCTAAGTAGTGTATTGGTCCTAAAAAGGACCGTTTTTGAACTCAGTGCCAGAACTTCAAACTTAAGCACGTTCCCCACGGATGCGGCGAGCAAGCTGAATGTCCTTAGGCATGATTGTGACTCTCTTTGCGTGAATAGCACACAAGTTGGTGTCTTCGAAAAGCCCTACAAGGTAAGCTTCACTTGCCTCCTGTAAAGCCATGACAGCTGAGCTTTGGAAGCGAAGATCTGTCTTGAAATCTTGTGCAATTTCTCGGACGAGTCGTTGGAAGGGCAGCTTGCGGATGAGCAATTCAGTGCTCTTCTGGTAACGACGAATTTCTCGGAGAGCCACAGTACCAGGCCTGTAACGATGGGGCTTTTTCACTCCACCGGTAGCTGGAGCACTCTTTCTTGCAGCTTTGGTGGCAAGCTGCTTTCGAGGAGCTTTGCCTCCAGTAGATTTCCTAGCTGTCTGCTTGGTACGTGCCATTGCAACTGTCACGACTTGTTTCAAATAATTGCGCGCTGAATGAAGTCAAGTTATATAAAGAGCAAAACCGTTAAATCAAGCTATTTCTCATTGGATAAAGTCAGTCGAAAAGGACAGTTCTCATTGGCTTAGACACGTTTTGTGTTTTTCCTCCGTGCTTTCCCTGCATGATCGAAGGAACAAAACCACGAGTCTTGGGCTGCTTGGGCTTGTATTTCTCGTGTGTGGTGAGCGAAGCAGTAACATATCGAAATGACAGGACGTGGAAAAGGAGGCAAGGGTCTTGGCAAAGGAGGTGCCAAGCGCCACCGTAAAGTTCTTCGTGACAACATCCAGGGTATCACCAAACCCGCTATTAGGCGTCTTGCTCGCCGTGGTGGTGTGAAGCGTATCTCTGGTCTCATTTATGAAGAGACCCGAGGAGTATTGAAAGTATTCCTGGAGAACGTAATCAGAGATGCTGTTACATACACAGAACACGCCAAGAGGAAGACAGTGACAGCTATGGATGTTGTGTATGCCTTGAAGAGGCAAGGAAGAACCCTGTACGGTTTCGGAGGTTAAGTTGGGGTTCCTCCTATTTTGGATATAAAATTGGCATAAACGGCTCTTTTCAGAGCCAACAAATTTATATAAAGGGAAAGATTTACTTTGTGCGATTTTCTGTTAGATTATAAGAATTCGTGTAACTACATTAAAGCCTTTTGATGCACACTAAATTACAGACGTAGAGAGATTAATTTGAGAAAATCATACGTTTTTTTTTACATTATGTACGTTCATGTATACGTATTCATATCATGTAGCAGTATTAATGCTGGAGAAGGGGTTCTGGTTGGAAATTGGCGATTTGTTGGAAGTAGCGAGCATGAGAGATGCGAAACGCAAGTCGGAATTTCTGTTCTGACAGTAGGATGTACGTATAGAGGCTTATACAACTTCTATACTGTGCTGTGAGGGGCGAATAATGCGTTAGAAACCTGAATCTTGTCCTTTATCTTGTTTACGTGGTCTTGGGTTCGATTTCTTTCTTTTGCGGTAGTGTCTATTGTGATTTACATGTAAATTAATGACACTTCGTAGCGGGTTACTAAAATAAAGAGTAATACAAATATGAGATGTAGGTTAATGCATTGTATACTTCACATTATTTACTAAAGAAAGGCAGTAGTTACAAGAAACCTAGGCTCGCTCGTTGGGCACAGTAGCAAATGAGTTCTGAGATCAGAGAATAAGAGTAGTTGCGTATTACAAACCATATACATATAACACATATCACACAAATATGAATATCGACCTTGCAAAGAATAAATCGTACTTAAGTGTGCATTTAATGTCATTACTATGTTGCAAAAGAAATTTAGGAAAGTTTTCTGATCCGCTCTGTTCATGATGTCATTGGGGCATAGTAATGAACAATAATAAATGTCGAGAACATATTGAACAGAGTAATTTCAGCCAAGCCAACGCAAGAGAGAAACATGAGTGCTTTAAGAATGTTGGAAATTCCTTTGTCTAGCATGAAGTACATGAGAATATGTGGTATGAGGTTTTCTTCCATTGCTGAGAATCTGGGCTCGACTGTCCTGTCCTCTGGGTAATATGAGCCCGATGTACGCAAATATCAAAAAAATGTAGCTAGCGACAATACAAAAGGTAATGATCTTATAATTAATAATGTAGTGGGAACTAAGCACATCGCTGTTTGGAGTATTCTAAAGTTAGTGTGACTTCCTATGGGCTTCAATTACGATCGACGACTACACATATACTAATTAATCGAATAGCAGCGAGAATTTCGAATGAAACTAAGCAACTATCTCAGACACTTTTGATGAGTCTGTATATCGAAAACAATTCATTTCAATCGTAAATCTCCTCTATAAAGGGGTTTGTGGCCCTCATAAGGGCCGATTTGTATGAGATATAGGTCTTACATTTATGCCTTCTTCTCAGTTTTCTTGGGCAGAAGTACAGCTTGAATGTTGGGCAAAACACCACCCTGAGCGATTGTAACTCCAGACAACAACTTGTTTAATTCCTCGTCGTTACGGATAGCTAACTGCAGATGACGTGGAATAATCCTAGTCTTCTTGTTGTCACGAGCAGCGTTGCCTGCCAACTCAAGAACTTCAGCTGCCAGGTATTCCATGACTGCAGCCAAATACACGGGAGCGCCAGCACCAACTCGTTCGGCATAGTTACCCTTTCGCAAAAGACGATGGATTCTGCCTACTGGGAATTGAAGGCCAGCCCTGCTGGAGCGGGACTTGCTCTTTCCCTTGACTTTTCCACCTTTGCCGCGACCAGACATTGTTCAATATTCTTTCGTAATAAGATGAGAGGAAAAATTGCGGCCTCCCATGAATCAAGTCAGTTTTGTTACTACTTCAAGCGTGCACCCGAGTGCATCAAATGAAAAGCAAGGCAGTTGGCGCGAATTGAAACACGTACTGTAATTTAAATGAAGTCGATAAATCGGCGGACACATCTAATTTTGCTGAACGAGTGAGTCATCATGCCACCAAAAACTAGCGGAAAGGCTGCAAAGAAGGCTGGTAAAGCCCAAAAGAATATCTCCAAGGGAGATAAGAAGAAGAAGAGGAGGAGGAAGGAGAGCTATGCCATTTACATCTACAAAGTTTTGAAGCAAGTGCATCCTGACACTGGCATATCTAGCAAAGCTATGAGTATCATGAACAGCTTTGTTAATGACATCTTCGAGCGTATTGCTGCTGAAGCTTCTCGTTTGGCCCATTACAATAAGCGGTCAACTATCACCAGCCGGGAAATCCAAACAGCTGTGCGCCTTCTTTTGCCTGGTGAACTTGCCAAGCACGCTGTAAGTGAGGGTACGAAGGCTGTTACCAAGTACACAAGCTCTAAGTAAAAATCTTCTTCAAGATTTTTCATTTCAAACGGTCCTTGTCAGGACCAACACATTATTCGAAAGAGTTAAATCACGAAATTTGCTTCATTCTGTTATGTAGAAACACCTTGAAATCCAATTTCTATATGCTGTTAGTAAAAAGTAAAGCACATAGCGGAGATGTGTCGTGCTTGTATACGAAAGGCATTTACTCGCCGGAGATCTACACTTAGTCATAATAATTTACTTTTAAAAAGTGGTAATACATTCCGTGTTAAGTATAGTAGTAGGTGCACACGGATCGGAAATCAGGTTATTTTAATGTGCCGTGCAAATAAACAGGCTGTTAGTGTAAGAAATAGTGGGTATAACGCTTAGAATATCGATTAATCGCTATGAAATAATGTTGATAAATTATCTCTTGAAAGTACTATAAAATTAATGTTTCTAGTATTTTCGTACTTGAAGGATAATGAAATTTGAAAAAGAGATGCCAACAGCACCTGGTGTTCCCAGGCGGTCACCCATCCAAGTACTGACCAGGCCCGATGCTGCTTGACTTCGGTGATCGGACGAGAACCGGTATATTCAGCATGGTATGGCCGTTGGCAACTACCTTTTCTTCAATGTCCTGTTAAGGAAGTATGTTTTAAGTAAGAATTGACATTATTAACTATAAAGGCAAGCATATTAACGTCGTTAACATTACTTGGAATATACTAATATTCGAATAAATATTTGAATGTTCGAATGATGAGTGATTCGGATGTTCATAGTGCCACTATGTCCTATCGAGTTTACTATCACGAACCACGTATGAAATTGTATATAAATAAATAAAAATAAATCCTTTATTAAGTATTGATTACAGGAAAAAGGCAAACTTACATTCTTTAATGTACACAATGAAATGTATGAAAGATATTTTTAAGATATGTTTCACTTACCCTTTATAACGCAAGGTAGTTTTCAGTGTAGCATCCTCTTCAGCTGCGAGATAACGTAAGGCAGATGATCATTCAGTCGTGAAGCACTAAAATGTAATATACATTTTAACTATTATCGATAAGAATTATTTACTGCAGGGATGCAAATAAAGTGAGGCAAATTAGTAAATAAAAACCGATACTGTAACTGATAATGTAATTACGTATCTGTATTAGTTGTATATACAGTAATCGCACGATTATCCGCGGAGTTGGATGTTGGCATAATCGCGCATAATCAGCAGTATGAGCAGAAAAGGGAAATGAAATGAAATCTTTAGATTTACGTCGCATACTTATACCGGTTACGCTAAAGGAGACGGTGATGATGAGTACTGAATGAAGAAAGTGGGAGGAAACGGGAGAAACCCGAGAAAACCCATGAGCACGGTCTTTATGCACGACAAAGTTCACACGGCACGAGCTGGGATTGAACCAGGGACCCCAAGCACCGGAGGCCAAAAAAGGGACAAAAAGTCTTTCGTGCAACTTTCGTTTTCGGTAAAAAGTTTACACATAATTTAGAAAGAGTAGTTTTCTGGTCTTTTTATTTCACAAGTTGGTTCATGTCTATATTTTTTACATGCATAAAAAATTTTTCAACTCCCTTGCTTAGTTCCTGTTAAAGACCTCTACCTCTGATTGTATTTTTTGCACATATTCTTATTGTTTTCAGACAACATTTCTAAGAGCGTAATTTATCGTCAGCAAGAAAAGAAAAGGAAAGCCTCGGATAGTGGAATGTGTACTGTATATATATATATATATATATATATATTATATATATATATATATATATATATATATATATATATATACGTATTAGTATATAGTTTTATTTTATACGTCTCCTATTATTACACAATGTGCAGATATTGTGAAAGCGCAAGTAAATATGTATAACTCCCCGTTCTGCACTTAATAACTTGAAAGAAGTTCGGGGAAGGTAGTGTAACAGAAAGTGCAAACAGAAATGAGGGTTTACAGGCATTTAATATTATTCCGTAGTAGTATGATTTTTTGTAAAATATATATATATATATATATATATATATATATATATATATATTATATATATATATATATATATATATATATATATATATATATATATATATATATATATATATATATAAACATACATATTCAATGATATAGTAAGAGGTTAGCAGCACTGATAGAACTGCAGAAAGTACAAAACCGTTAATAAGAAAGAGAGAGAGATGGTGGCCGCTTTTGTGCTTTTCATTGGCTAATTCCGAATTGCGCGCGAATACGTACGAGATTTCTTTCTTTTTCCTCTTCGCAGCCCAGATGTTGCCAATTAGAAGTTTTTAGTACTACATTTGTATGAAAATGTTGCCTTTAAGAAATGTGGTTTGCATACGGAGAAAAGAGCAAAATGAATATTTATCTTAGTGGGCATGAAAAAAGACGAAACATTTTGCAAGATGGACACACGAACTTCCTTAATGCAGGCGTTCAGTACATTATTGTAAAGAAAAAAACACTAAAAAGAATTACTTCAATATCCCTAGCAACATTCAACAATTCATAGAGAAAATCTTTATTTTGAGAACAATGGAAAACTATGTAATTGTAGATAACTACTAAATTTAATGATTAAGGAAAACGTTTAGGCCCGGCCCTTCAGAAAGAAAGTGCACAGAATTTTCTCTCATGGAAGCAATTGCAAAATCAACATTTTGTTTGCAGTTATAATTAGAGGATCTATATACAGGGTGTTCGAAAAAGAATGTATCCTCTTGAAAGAAAATATTCTCTGGGCCCCTAATCCTTTATATACCGAAAGGAAGTTTGTATAGCATTTTTTCTTACCTTCGTTAGAAGAATTGAAAGTGACTACTATCGTGACACGGGAGATATTTGATCGATAGTCGAATTACTCCCATGCTCGAATGAACACGTCTCTTGTAAGGAGAGGAAAGGCTTCTGTGATCCGCTATCGCAGCTGTGTCATATCTGCAGAGAATGTTAGGACACAAACGTGATCTTTGAGAGCCTCGTGAAAAGAAGTCGCATAGTATCATGTGTGGAGACATCGGGGCCATCTGAAGAACGCTTCATCATTAGGACCAAGGGCGAGTTACGAAACACTCTGGGATATATTTATTAACATAACTTCTCGTCATTCTGCAAGTGTGGTGGAGCTCCATCCTATTGGAAAAGGAAACCTCGGGAGCCCTCTTCATGTGTAGGTATCGTTCACATCTGAAGCATGTGAAGATAGATTACTGTACTATCGTGTACCTAAAATCATTTTCTACGAATACGAACATGTCTACACTGAAGGCAGTGCAGCTCTTTTTCTCTTTTTTTTTTGGTCATGTATTGTAACGCGGGGCAATGCACACAATAACATGTAATGTTGTGTATCATCATAAAGGGCCAGGGCGATGATTGGATCTTGATGGACGTGGAGAACTGATAGGTGATGTGAGTGGTATTGTGATCTATGGTTGTATGTTTACTGATGAATGCATAAGGAGAGGTGAAGGGGTTGCCTTTTTTTTTATGTCGATCGGCAGGGAAGCGATTGGGAAACTTTTGACTTTGTTTTTCAACCGAATATATTGATTGAATAGGTCGCCGACAATTTTACGGGGCGTCACGTCGTTGCCTTTTTCATGTCGATCGCGAGCGAAGCGAGCGTTTTTTTTTTTTTTTTTTTTTACCGACAATATGTATTGAATCGGTTGCCAACACCTTTAGGGGCGCGTCACGTCCTTCTTTCTGTGCTGATCGCGAGCGAAGCGAGCGCGAAATTTTTGACTTTTTTTTTTTTTTTTTACCCACAATATTTATTCAATCGGTCGCCAACACTTTTAGGGGTGCGTCACGTCCTCTTTTCTCTGCTGATCGCGAGCGAAGCGAGCGCGAAATTTTGACCTTTTTTTCTCTTTTTAATTCTTTTTTTTTTCTTTAAGAAAAAATATTGATTTCATAGGTCGCCAACATTTTTACGGGATGGAACATCGTTTATTTGTTTTTCCAACCGTCTTTCTGTCTTGAGCCCCCGCCAAGTTAACTTTATGGTGGACAAAAACTATGTGCGGTGGGTTACCGCGGGGTTCTCCCGTTTCCTCCCACTTTCTTCATTCCACCACCATTTCAATCATTTCTCATAATCAGCGCCTCTTTTAGCCTAAGCGGCATAACGTGGGACGTAAAACAAAGATTTCCTTTAGTTGCTTTCTGTCTTGATTACGAGCGCGAAATTTTTTACTTTTTTTTTCTTTCTTTTGATATTATTCATTTAATAGGACGGCAACACCTTTACGGGCCGCCGCGTCGTCGTTTACACTTCTTCAGCCCATATTCTTTCTGCTTGTTCGTTTTCCGGCATCTTGTTATCACCGCCCGCGGGAATGCCTATGTCTTTCATCGCTTTTTGAAGCAAATCTTTAATAAATATGCACTCTCACATTTCTACTAATATGCATACCACAGTGGATAGACTGTAACTAGGAAAGCAGAAGCCTGCATATCATATTATTTAACAGTTGAAAGTGAACTGCCATTTTAAGTTTGATTTTGATCAGATGAGTGCAGTTCAACTCGTCGACAATTGTGAAGATTCTCGAGGTTAGGGACCATCCATTTTGTGCTTTGTAATGAAAATGGCTGCAGCCAAACTTCTCTGATCTGAATGAAACTTGGCATGATGATACATCTTGACCTGCTCTACAAGTTTATTTAGTATTTTCCGTTGCGCAGGCTTTTGCTTCTCCAGGTTCTCCCATGGAACTGAGAAACGTATTCAGTCGAACTTCTGCGGTAAGTCAGTATATCATCCTGAGAAGTTTGATCGAGATAGCAGAGGTTCGACTATTCGTTTTTCAATTCCATGTGATATTACAACACGGTGAACTAAATTTATATAGAAACACTTTGATTTTGTTTTGTTTTTTGCTAGCATTAAACTGAGAAAATGTTATTGAATAGACAGAGAACACCACTCAAAGAAAAGTACATCATAAGAATATATATATGGTTGCTGTGGTTCTCGGTTTAATTTGCTAGTTAAGAAACTTGCTCTAAATAAGTACATCTTACAGGTGAAAAACTAAGCCAGGCGATAGAATTAAATATAAAGTTATACACTTTTATTTTACGTTTACTAGTGTTGGGTTACTACTGTAAAATAAGTCAGTATATATGAAAGATAACTGTATTAGGTACTATTTTCCACCGGCGGTGTATTCTTGCATAGTGTACTTAATGTTTACAAGCGGGGCGCTACTAGTATGGATGCATGACAAGTGCTATTGAAACTCGAAAACTAACTGGTTTCCACTACCCTTGCTTATACGTATACCCGCGTCGCCTTCGCTCCTGTTCACTTTGGACGCACATTCTTGCTATCGCTCAGGCCCCCAGCTTTCTCCTGTTTTGGCTCCCTTAAATAGTATTCGTGCTTTTTATTGGCCACCTGGCAAAGCACTTGTAATGATTTTACACCAGTAACTCTAAAATACATGTGTATTACTTTATTTAATTCTGTCGTCTGCAGAATTTTTTTTTTTTTTCGTACAAATATGCCTTTTCATGCAGAACACTGAATTTTGCCTGTAAATTTTTGAGAATATGCTGTGACGAAACTTGAGCACCGTTCTTCTTTTCTTTCTTATCACGAGTCTTCTTTAGCCTAATGAGCACAATCATCACACGATAACGACTATTCTTTTCATTTAACTTGTAAACAAGTTGAACTAATAATAATAATTGATGTACAAAGGAGAAGTGTCCTACATATTTGAGGTAAAAAATAAAATAAATATACTTCTACTTCATCCGTGTTTACAAAGTTAAATGTTATCGATTTACAAAAAATGGTCACCTATCCACACACTGACCAGGCTCGACACTGCTTGACCATACATATTAAAACATCGGTCCCACTGAATACACAAGTAGTAAGCACATTCACATAAAAATAATTAGGATTACAGTATATAAAATGTGTTAATTAAAATAGCAAATGCCTTACCTTATCACAGGCGATCCAAAGCCACTGCACATCATCTGCTACGCACACTATATTCCTCCAATATTTCACTCACTTCCTATATCACGCAACAGAAAATATTAATAAAATTCACTTAGCAACATTTTCATTTTTAATCAACAATACGTATAACAATTAAGAATAAAATTAATTGTGAGCACATTGTTATAATTAGAATACTGTTTTTATTCGTTTACAAATATGGGATTAATATAGAGCTGGCAGCAACAATATATACAACTCATCCTGTATGTATCGTAAATCCTAACTTGAGAAGACATCTCTGACGCAAACAATGAGACAAGAAATCAAATACTATATCCGACACATTTGGGGTTTATTGAACTTCAATGTTGGAAGATACCACCTTGTCGGTAGTACAAATGTAATATCCTTACAACACGCGGAACTTTTGCCAGGCATATCTAGGAATTTGGGAAGATTAATTGATATCCTTAATGTGCAATGTATGATTATGACGCATTGTTATGTACACGCAGACGGAACCAGGACAATCTATAGATGACATTTGCACTGTGTTTGGACAATTTGTTCGCAGAAAGTAACCGTTTTTGTCTATGAATACTTGAGAACATGGAAGGTATGAGATATACATTTTATGCGCAAATATTATAATACAAATCATTGTTAGTTTGGTGGATGCGTGAAAGAAAGAAAAGGAGTAGATTTTTGCAGACGTCCGGATATAAAGCGAGAACTGAGAATACGCATCTATAACATCTATTTTCTTTGTGTTAATGATATCGATGAACTAAACGGGGAAACTAAAATACAACTGTTTGCAGTATAATTCGAAGTATAGTCAAGTGCAGAGGCGTACTCACGG